>NC_056727.1:305276800-305309300 GCF_019279795.1 Protopterus annectens
AGATTTTTTTTTTTTTTGGTTTTTTCCCCAGCTCCCCAATTTTTTACCAAAAAGGGTTGGGGGGAAGGGGCAAGAAAAATAAAACCCAGCCCCTTCTTTGGGGGTAAACTTTTAACTTATGTTTTTCTGAAAAAATTCATTGGCAGCACTGCCCACAGGGGGTGTAACATGGTAGGAAAGGAAGAGAAGAGGACAATTTAGTAGGATACACACTTTTGTGAGAAGATGATAATTAGTAGGTTATATGTCTTGGGCAAGGGAAGCCAATAAAGAATGGTAAAAAGACTACACAGATGAGCTCTGCATTCTACTGGGAGAATGAATCCGACACATTTTTAGTACACGAGAAAATTCTGAGCATGTAGTACAGGAAGCCCTACTTAGTACTCAACGTTGAGAATGGAGTTTGGAGAGGTAAATGACTATGTCTGGAGGTAACGTTTGGCCCTGCAAATGTTACCTGCACTTCTGAACTGCACTGTAACTGTAAATCTAGACTGAAAGGGCAATCCACTCCTATGCTCATGCATGTAATGCAAGATATGCACTAAAATGTGGTATCCTGATGGGCTAGATGCTGAATTACAGTGAATGAAGATGTTTGAATGTCACATCTGAGAAAAGAAGTGGCTTCCTTTGGATTCGGTTTAATTAAACAAAAAAGGAAGCTTTTAAGTACCTTTAAATATTATGAAACCCTTACTGTAGTAAGTTAGTGCAGTGTCCCTATCATACTGCATTATAGCACTGCTGGACAACTGGCAGGCCACGCAGTTTACTTGAAGTATGAAAAGAAAAGAGGAGGCGTGTGAGGGCAACACCAAGGATCAAATGGTGGAAACTGAAAAACGGTAATTGTGAGGTGGAGTTCAGGGATGAGTTAAGACAGGCACTGGGTGGCACTGAAGAGTTACCAAATAGCTGGGTAACTACAGCAGTGCTAGTAAGGTAGACGGCTATAAAGGTGCTTGCTCACACATCGGGACAGAGGAAGGATGACAAGGAGACATGGTGGTGGAATGAGGAAGTACAGAAGAGTATACAGGCAAAGAGGTTGGCAAAGAAGAAGTGGGATTTGTCAGAGAGATGAAGAAAGTAGACAGGATTATAAGGAGATGAGGTGCATGGCAAAGAGAGAGGTGGCTAAGGATAAGGCATATGAAGACTTGTATGAAAGGTTGGACACTAAGGAGGGAGAAAAGGACCTGTACCGATTGGCTAGAGCTAAGAAAGATGTGCAGCAGTTAAAGGTGATAAAGGATAATGAGGGAAACATACAAGCGAGGAGAGTGTGTTGAGGAGATGGAAAGAGTACTTTGAGGGGTTGATGAATGAAGAGAATGAGAGGGAGAGAAGGCTGGATGATGTGCGGATAGTGAATCATGAAGCACAATGGATTAGCAAGGAGGAAGTAAGGATAGCTATGAAGAGAATGAAGAATGGAAAGGCTGTTGGCCCAGATGACATACCTGTGGAAGCATTGATGTGTTTAGGTGAAATGGCAGTGGAGTTTTTAACCAGATTGTTTAATGAAATCTTAGAAAGTGAGAGGATGCCTGAGGAATGGAGAAAAAGTGTTTTGGTACCAATTTTTAAGAATAAGGGTGATGTGCAGAGCTGTAGTAACTACAGAGGGATTAAACCAATCAGTCACAGCATGAAATTATGGGAAAGAGTAGTGGAAGCTAGGTTAAGAAGGGACGTGATGATTAGTGAACAGCAGTATGGTTTCATGCTGGGAAAGAGCACTACAGATGCGATGTTTGCTCTGAGAGTGTTGATGGAGAAGTACAGAGAATGTCAGGAGGAGTTGCATTGTGTTTTTGTAGACTTAGAGAAAGCATATGACAGGGTGCCTAGAGAGGACTTGTGGTATTGTATGAGGAAGTCAGGAGTGTCACAGAAGTATGTAAGAGTGGTACAGGATATGTATGAGGGTAGTGTGACAGTGGTGAGGTGTGCGGTGGGAGTGACGGATGCGTTTAAGGTGGAGGTGGGGTTACATCAAGGATCAGCTCTGAGCCCTTTCTTATTTGCAATGGTGACGGACAGGTTGACAGACGAGATCAGACAGGAGTCCCCATGGACTATGATGTTTGCAGATGACATTGTGATCTGTAGTGAGAGTAGGGAATAGGTGGAGGAGACCCTGGAGAGATGGAGATATGCTCTAGAGAGAAGAGGAATGAAGGTCAGCAGGACTAAGAATATACGTGTGTGAATGAGAGGGAGGATAGAAGAATGGTGAGGATGCAAGGAGTAGAGGTGGCGAAGGTGGATGAGTTTAAATACATGGGGTCAATAGTTCAGAGTAACGGTGAGTGTGGAAGAGAGGTGAGGAAGAGAGTACAGGCAGGATGGACTGGGTGGAGAAGAGTGTCAGGAGTGATTTGTGACAGACGAGTACCTGTAAGAGTGAAAGGGAAGGTCTACAAGACGGTAGCGGGACCAGCTATGTTATATGGGTTGGAGACAGTGGCATTGACAAAAAGGCAGGAGTTTGAGCTGGATGTGGCAGAGTTAAAGATGTTAAGATTTGCAATGGGTGTGACGAGGGTGGACAGGATTAGGAATAAGTATATTAGAGGGTCAACCCAGGTTGGAAGGTTTGAAGACAAAGCCAGAGAGGCAAGATTACGTTGGTTTGGACATGTGCTGAGGAGGGATGCTGAGTATATTGGGAAAAAGATGCTAAGGGTGAAGCTACCAGCTACAGGAAAAGAGGAAGGCCTAAGATAAGATTTATGGATGTGGTGAGAGAGGACATGCAGGTGGTTGGTGTGACAGAGCAAGATGCAGAGGATAGGAAGAAATGGAAACAGGTGATCCGCTGTGGCGACCCCTAATGGGAACAGCCAAAAGAAGATGATGAAAAGAAAAGATAAGGAAGGATCCATTCACACACACACACACATTACTGTAGCACTGCAGTCAGGTGATACTGCCACTTTTCCATTATAAATTAGCAACAAAAATTGAAACAACTAATATACAATACAATTCAAAACACACAAATAGCAGTAAAAGATATTACTTGCCAGAAATACATTCAAAACATACTGCTTAAGGCAATACATCATCCAAGGAATGAGGTCTTCAGCAGTTTTATATAGCACAAAAAAATTAAGTGGCTGTGTGAAAGACACAGTACAGTTGCAGTCATTTTGTTACTGTATATGAAATTTAGGCATTTAGTAAAAGAGGCAATTGTAAGAAGTGGGAGAGGGTGACTGAGAGATAATACAAATAGTTGTGCCCAAATGAGAGAAGGCTTTATCAGTGCATACAAGTGGGAAAGTCAGTGCCAGGTCATTGGAATCAGAAGATTTGAGAGGCATGGAGCAAAAGTGAAAGCTGTCCAGTTAAAGAAGCATGTGTATAACTGAGCTGACCAGGGAACATTTCCTTAAGCTTAAATGGGCAGTGATTTAGACAGCTGGTGACCAAGATTAGAGCATTCTGGTATAGACCTATAATTGGCACAGTATGTATTAGGCTAGAAAGGCAAATTATATCAAAGGCTTTCTACTTCTCAAGAAACAATGGTGGTACCACTTGTTCTTTAAGTTGTGTATGTACTTAGGAACAGATAAATAGATTGTGGGGTGTTCATGCAATAACCATTCTTAAAGACATGCTGGAAACTACTCAGGATAAAAAAAAATACACATCTAGAAGTGCATGCACTTATTTATTCTATTTAATTTTTCATCCACTCACTGGTGACAGGAGAACTGCTCCAGCCACTACAGAAGTCAGGGAAGAAGGGTGACGTTGGGGGAGGGGGGAGTATTCTGCATGATGCTATCAAGACCAAACAGATAGTAATATTTACTGCATGGACACAGATCTGGTCTACCTGCTACCACTATTACCACTGGTTTCTGTGGACAACCTTTAACAAATGACTCATCCTTTCCAAACACCATCTGATGCATGAATTTGTTCAAGCCCCCACTCCTAGAGTCCTGGCATCAGAAACTGTGGTCTTCAATCAGGGACCTCTCCAATGACTCCTTTATTTTTTACCCTATGATTTGAATGTTAACGGAGGTAGCTGCTATGAAACACAATACTGCTGTAGCCAACATAATTTTTATGCCATACCCTGTGACAGAAACAAGGGTATTGGAGGGCTGTTGTGTACAGGGACATAATATGAAGAATACATGTGTACATTCTAGCTTGTGCTTACCAAGTGCGAGTGTCAGCATACAAGCAAGCTGTTTGACTAGGGCTGCATATTGTTCTTACTCTGAACCTTCACTAGATGGCAGTCATGCAACCTTTGCAATCCACACCTACTCTGGACAAAAGTGTGCTGTGCCATTTACATAACCTTTTTGGAAAACCAGCAAACCAACCCTCTGCTGGTCTCACTTCAGTGACATTACAGACAGAAGATTTTCCCTCTGTGGCAAATGACAAGATACAAACTCTGTCATACTTATGGCTAAAACCACCTCTGCGAATGGCTTGAATTGACCCCCAAACCCACACCTTTGCAGAATCCTACCCAATGGCTCCATTACCTGTAGTATTTCAGCCCATTTTTCTGCATGCGCAGGAACCAGGCATCATGAGATTAGGCAGCAGCAGCACTATGATCATTCACTCTTGCCAAGGAAGCACCATTGGTCCATCTGTTGCCTCACTTGTGAGACATGGATGACAATAAGTGGGCCAGCTGTAAGTCTTGCAGATTAGCCTAACCTTTCTACCCCTATGTTTGTTGCAGTCTCACTGCAGTTGCCTGGTTGTAAGAGGAAGCAAGTGTGATCACATATTTCTCCTGTTTCTCCACCTCAACAAGGAGGCCCCTGCCTAACACAGAGGAAGCCATCATGGACTCTGTCAGTGAAAGTATGCACCCAGTCGCCACTATTTGTCACCAATGCCAATGGCCAAGCAGCCTTATTCCAGATAGTTCCTCAGATGCCCAGACCACTAATCAAATACATGTGTGGGCCATTGTCAAGGCTTAGGTTCATAGGTTCATAGATTAGTACTAGGCTAACTGCCCTTGCGGGCCATTGTTAAGGCTTCATCCTTCTACACCATAAGGATGAGCAAATGGTTTGATTTACTGAGCACAACATTGTCACTTCTATAATGTGAGTTCCTGATGTAAAACTTGAAAAATGTGCTCCATCTTCAAAATTGCTCTGCAGCTGGTGTCCTTTGTGGGTTTGCTGTTACCTCAGCATCCAAGGTGATAGCCTTGCCTGCTCTGGTCTAGAAAATCTGAGACTTCACACAAAATGCAGATAATTTTGGTAGGTGTAGACACAGAAAGATGCAAGCCAAAGAATCCTTTGAGGTACAAGTACAATTCCTCTCTGATATAGCCAGTTATATGGAGGTGCAATTTCTATCCCATTTCCACAATTTTTTCTGTGATCTTTGGTTCCTTTTAGCCCATATGCAGAGCTACACTCTGCCATGCCAGCAATACACGATAAACCCTCCTGCCAAGCCACAAAGTCCTGGAGGATTACTTCCTGATGTTAGTCCTGGTGTAATATTTCCTGATGTTAGTCCTGGAGTAGCATTTCCTGATGCTAGTCTTTTGTTTGACTTCACTCACAAGTCCCGGTTGCTACCACTCATGCCCCTGTATTTTATTAGCCCTTCTTGCACATGATAATAGTGCACATACATTGTCATCATCCTGTTGCACAAGAGTACTGGTGAGGTGTTAGTTATAGTATTACATTTATTTATTTTACATTTGATTACCGGGAAAGTCTGACTTGGCAAAAGTCTTTTTTCAGTGCAGGCCCGGGGAGAAAAGCTCCACATTTAGTAAGCATCATAATGCACATTAGGATAGTGCTAAATGTTTTATCTTACATGTTTTTGAACAAAGTTAGATATATATCACAAATATAACAAATATATTTACAGAAATGCAATATGATACAAGCATTAAAAGAAGATATAGTACCTAATGTTGTTTGTCTTTTGGCTTTTTCCCGGTAAGGGGTCGCCACAGCAGAACTCCAGTCCGCTAATGATTGGCAGTGGATTTTTACGAAACACCGAGGTGCCAGCTCGATGCCCAACCTTCAACGAAGGCATGCCCATTTACGCACGCATGTCTTTCGAACGCTACCCAACCATGGGGAGGACATGCAGACTCCACACAGAAGACACTCCCAAGCCAAGCCAAAAATCGAACGGGAGAACCTCCTGCTGTGAGGTAACAACGCTACCACTGTACCACCGCGGAATATATATAGTACGTAATATAATTTTTAATATGTCAAAGAACTAAAGAGCAAATTCAATGTACAAGTCAGAGTAAAAATCATAGAATAATATGATTTTGATTTCTATGCCAGGAAGAGATATGTTGGTTCCACAGTGGAGAAGAGAGGGGTAGAGGAGAATATAAAGTTTAAGCTTTAGCTGTTATTTTAGCAGTAGAGAGATGAAACCAGTTGTGGATAGGAGTAGAGGAAAAAAGAAAGGTTTGTAATTTATCTGCTGAGTTTGTAGTGGAGAGGTAGACACAGTTGCGGACAGTATATTAGGTTGAGTCATGAATCACATTGCTAGGGAAACAAAGTAATTTGGTGGTTCACCAGTCATATTAGACTGTCAATATGTTTGATGAGAAAACCACTCTGTTGGCATCTGCTAGACAGATTCACTTAGAAAAGTCTCACAGCATATTATGCAGAATCCTCTCCATAGTCTTTCCTAGTAAAGCGAGACAATTTGTGGCTTTGTTTTGGCATCTGCTAGACAGAATCACTTAGAAAAGTCCCTCAGCATATTATGCAGAATCCTCTCCATAGTCTTTCCTAGTAAAGCAAGACAATTTGTGGCTTTGTTTTACAGTATTAACACCCCCCCCCCGGATGTGCAGTTGCAAGGCCCACCCAAACCCTCCCCAACACCCAGCACCAGGTGACATTTGTCAAAACTGATGAATAGTTATGTGTATGTCTTCTTCGCCCGCATGAATATTCAGCCGTCATTCTGAGCATGCGGTAAAAAGATCATGTGAACTTGTTAGTTTATTAAAGAGAAGATCACTGCACATATCCTACCAAATAAGAGGAAAGTGGCTGCACAACAATGCCATGAAACACAGAAACGTCACTGAACGGAACACACGCAAGTCAAACAGGGAATAGAGTTTTGACAGATCCTGCAGAATGGAGGTACTTGGACTTTACTAGAAAGACCTTATTTACCTGCCACATTTGGCAACATTGGGGGCAACTTATAAAAATATAGCAATGACAAGGATGCTCCCCCCAAAAAAAACACATATCATCAAACAAGCGAACATCATCTGATTTTTTTCAACTGCCAATAACACAGAAAAAACAGTCAAGGCGTCTGTCAACACATTAGTGCCTAAATATGTTTAGGGTGCAAATCTTCATCGAGAGGAGGTTTACCAGGTGCACAGTTAACTATGGCTTTTCACTGATGCAGAATAAGAGGCAGCACCTAGCAAGGGTCATGTTGACACCCAGGAAAACTGTGGGCTGATCTTAGCCAACAGCTTACACCTACCTATTTACAGTCACACACTTTCCCACACACGATTGAAAATTATGTCAAGTCAGCAACAGTAGTGCACCGGCTAAAAGGTACCACACGTGAACAAGCTGTACTTGATGTAAACACACAGGGATAAATACATGATTCCTGGGCCTACAGCAGCGGTGCAAGGATGCTCCATGTCTGTTATGGAGTGTTAGCTCACTGCTCCCCAAAATGAAGCATGTATTCGTGCGGCCAACTACCCCACTCTTGAACTGTATAACTAGCACATTACAGATCTATGCATAATGCAACAATAACAGTAACAAATACTCTATCCTAGTATATGCTTCACCCTTAGGAATGCAAGCATATGTTCTCTACAAAATAACAAACTCTTCCAGTTGCAATCAAGCTAGGCCTGAAGGAAGCAAAATCATAAACAGCTATTAACAGCAAAGTAATACTCTTCCTCTGGTCTGTGAAACTACCCATGAGTGTTCTTCAGGGTTTTAATCTTTTTGGAGGAAGTGTCTGTTTAGCATTACCCAAGCTAAGGACTTTGTGACTTCCCTCAATTGTAAAGCCGGATTAAGATCCAACCACCTTTCTGTCAAACACTGTGGAAAACCAACTTTTTTCGAATCCCATGTTGTACTGTATGTGAACAGTGGGTGGGCAACAGCCCTCCATGCAGGGGTGCACTCCTCTGCAAAAACAAAAAAACACTAAATACAATAGGTAATTGTACTGCCCCTTGATGAATATTCATGTGGACGGTAAAGCAAATCTATGTGGCATGTCAATCATGCATAATTTGCAAACGACATCATGGCCATTAGCCATGTCAATCATTCAGGCCACACCCATTCATGCATGCAACAGCTAGGGAGTTAATACTGTAAAACAAAAATCAATTTGTAATTATTCTGCTCTCTCCTGGAATGTTGTTTCTGCAAGTGGACAGATGTTGTCACCCTGCAGTCCTCTATCACCAGACTGTCTGCACAGACGTGCTATATACTCATGCCAGCAGTCTATCCTAGTGCCTTCTGAATGATTGAAGACAATAACAGACTCCTCAGAAGTGCAGAACTACATGTATGAACAGACAGCTATATATTAACTCCATGACTGTGTATCTTAAAGCATTGCCAATACGATAAAGTACAGGGAGATCCTGCAGTTAGCATATATAATCTGCAGAGCTGTGGGTAACAGCCCTTCCTATCAGAAAGTACAAGTAGGTAACAATCCCCCCAAAACTCTTGAAAAGCAGGTTCTTGTATTTGCTGTTATTCTGCTAACATCACAGTTTATATTACAAAGAATAAGCACTCACAATGTTAGGTCTCCAACTCCTTTCAGTGAGTTAGTCTACTCAACACGTATGCCTCTCTCTTTGGCCCCCAGGTGTGTAAAAAGGAGAAGCAGGCCAGCCTCCTGTGTTTTACCTTCCTCGCTGTCCTTTCCTTTCTATGTCACAAGTCTACCACCTATAGTTGTGCACAATCATAAAAAGCTTAATTAGTATACCAGTCTCATCTCCTGCCTCCTAATACTACTAGTGCGTACACATTAATATACACAGAAGTGCAAATATAACCCAGGAACCAAGTCTCAGTACCTTTCTGTTATCCTCTGTATATCGGAAAATGCCTTACTCCCTTCACTGAGTGCTGCCTGACTGACCATCTGCAATGACTCATTTTTTCAAGGCTACTCCATTTAACTTTTTAAGTTACTGTCTGTACCTATTTGTTCCATTTATACCCCCAAACACATACACACATACCCTTCAACTTAAATATGGCCCTACAAACTTCTAAACATTTCCTTTACTGACAAAATCCTTACTCCATCTGAACCCATTAAAGTGCCTTTCCCTGTAGATTCCCCACAAGAAGCCGCATATCTTAAATTCCAAGCACTAATGACAATGGCAAAGAGGTTAAATAAAAGCAGCACCATTAAACACTGTCAAAATAAAATGTGTCTGGCTAATAATTCCTGATGTAGGCATGGAACACAGAAACAGTGATATGAGAAAAACATCCATGACCAGCTGGACAGATGATAACCATATAAATAACGGCTGCTCTGGCATCACTTACGAATGGAACAAAAACAAAACAAAAAAGCATCCGTCTTTTATAGGCTCCCAAGGCTTCAGTGGCATCACTTCAAACAGACTTAGCAGCTCAGCTGCTTGAATTTCATTCCTCAAACAAAACTTGGTTTAAATTCCTGTAAATGTTCCTTCTCTGACTGCTGGCAGCAGAAATGGAATCTTGTGGGCAGCTTAACATGACAGAGCGATACAGAAACAACAGGAAAGGGGGATGAACAAATAACAACAGTAATTAGCTTTTATCTGATCTATAGTTATCAAACTTGCAAACTTGACTGACCATTTTCTAACCTTGCCACGAGGCTCCTATATAAACAGTCCCAGGCTCAGATAGCCACAAACCCAAATACGTTTTTTTTTTTTTTTTTTTTTTTTTTTTTAACTATTATAACTTTTCCATCCTGTTTGCAGCTCTCTGATGTTACAGAGTTCTTGAAATTGCTTTCACTAGCACATCTGCTTCCAGCTATAGCTGCACACAATTAAAAAAAAAAAATCTGTTGCCAGCATAGAGCTGTTAACAGCACTGCTGGGTTCCATGACAGTGCCTAGGTTCTACTGTTCAAATTACAGCTTCACTAACTTCATAAATCCAGAAAACAAAGGTAGCAAGCCTAAAGCAATTGTAAAGCATGCAGAAACAAGCTACACAGACACTGCAGGACCATATGCTACCAAAGAAACAAAATTACATCAGGCAGTGCTGGAAACACGATGAAAAGGAAAGACCAAACAGGATAAAAACAGGAGAAGCTGTGCTAATGAGAAGAAAGGCACAGGGCTAATGCAGACTACAGCTCAAATGAGAGGAAACAGATACAGGTCCAGGAGAAGAAACTGAGCAAGTATAATAGAAAAGGGAAATAAATCTTCCAAAGAAAACAATGCTTACAATGAATCATGAGCTACTGTACACCTGGCACACTTCCACAGGCCCACCAAATTACCGAATCCAAACTCAGGCTACTAGTCTCAGTACGCTACTTATTTAAGCGATTATGTTTGTTTACCGGGCTACAGTACTGATCAAAGTTTACCATTTGAAGGGTCAGCCCTGGTTACATATTTTATTTTTATTTTACTTTTAGTAAAGTTAAGTTTAGAAAGATAAGATTAAAGGTATAACTATACAGTATAGTGACATAACACAGATGTGAAAAATACAGACATAGTGAAAAATTATTTTAAAAGTAGTAGTATCAGGAGTATACAAAGTATAATACAGGTGTTATAGGTGAGGTAAATGTGGCCCAGCCAAAAGAACAAACATAGAAATTGTAGAATGCTAAGAGCTACAATAGTAGAACTTATGATAGGGGAAGGGGGTATTAGATATACAAGAGGGAAGGGTAGATGTGGAAGTAGTGGGTATGAGTTTATATGTTGGGGAGGTTAGCAGGCACAGTTTTCTGGGATTAATGTAATAGTACAACCTTAGGAGTTAGGTGATGTGGTCTGTGTTCTGATATGAAGATATGTGAACAAGTACCTTTTCATTCCTTATACCGCCTTACTCTCCCTTCTTCACTTACTTCCTTAATGCTATATAATTCTCTTCCCTGACTTTCTCTCTAAATATACCATAAGCCTGTTTTCCCTCACTTCATACTGCAATTCTTATTTGTATTAGACTAACATACCTTTAATTTCTCTACAAACTGCCTAAAATTTCTCTAAATATTAAATAATTGTCATATACCTTTTATTAATTCTTAACCAATGTTTTTATATTATGGCTAATTTGTTATAATTATTTAAACTAAAGTTGTTTTTTTTATTTTTGAAGATTGTAAAAGTATTGTTCTTAAAATGTCTTGTAATAACTTGGAGCTTTTCTCCCCGGGGCCTCCACTGAAAATGGGCTTCTTCCCAGTCAGATTTTACCGGTAATCAAAGGCCAATAAATACATAATGTGGAATTATATAATTCAGTTAGGTATTGTTCGAACTGACATCTTAACTGTTTGTAGTCGCTGATTTCATTAAGTTCAGGTAACACCGCTGCAGTTTAGGGGCAAGAACAAAGAAGCTACATAATGTGGATGGAGTTATGAGAGGAAGATACTGAGTGGAATGACTTCTTAGGTTGTAATATGGATTGGATGTAGTTAACAGTAGTAGTAGTTAGTCTCATAGTTGGGGGGGGGGGGGGCATGGCACAGTAGTTTGAAGAGAAGAGGAGCCAAGGAGGAGGAGGTCAGTTCTGCCTCAAGTGGGTAGCCAATGTGCTTTTTCAAGGTGTGCAATGATGTTCATGTCAAGAACTGGTGAACAAACAGCAAATTTTATTTGAAATGCATTGTAAGCTGATAGTGTTTTTTGTAAGGTCATAGCGAATAGAGGTAGGCCAAATTTTAGTTGTGAAACAGGACACCTTTGTCTAAGGCTGCTCTAACAGGTTGCGAGACAAAATGAGACATTTTTTGGGCCCAGAATAGGAGGTAGTTGACTTTGGATGTGACTTTCTGAGTTTGGTCTTGGAAGTTTACGGACTGGTCAAGCCAAACGCCAAGGTATCTAAATGATGCACTCGATTCATTTACATTGTTGTAGAGTTCTTTGATATGGAGAGGGCTAGTAGCTTTAGCAAGTCTTTTCTTTGTGCAAAACAGCATAGACTTTTCTAAGGTTGAAGAGTAGCTTTTTAGAACTAAGCCAATTTTTCAGTCGTAGACAATCAGCTTGAAGTTAACTAGATTACTCAAAGGCAGCTAAAACACACACTGAGAACCAAAACAGAAATGGCAGCAAGATGTTACACTAAAAAGGTTGCAGATCACAAATAATGGACTAAAGGATTACTTCGTCACACTCAAGATAGCCAACTGTATGGCAAGCATACATCAGCCCATATACAGAGAAGGTGGGGCATTCTGCATATCATATGAAATACATTGCACTGTAAAAACAAGTTCCATCATGAGCTGGGAAGCTGTGAAATAAGTGCCCTAATCTTTCAGTAAGAGATACTTTATCACATTAATCAGGCCTCCACATATTCTCATTTATCCCTATTTTTTTGGTCTGGATCAATGCTTCCCATTTCAGAGGTGCATGGCACTGTCAACTTAAATGGGATTTTCATAGGTTTTTATGAACGGACTGTCCTCTAAGCAGCTTTCTACTGCAATTTCTGAGGTATCTATACTGCTTTAGTTGGTTTAATGTTTTAAGTGTAAAATTTTAAATTCATGTTCCATACTGCCAGGAATGTTCCTTTCTGATGAGCTGATTGTCGCTATGACTTTCTTTTATTCTATATCCATGTGTCTCTTTTGTTTTTCATTCTGTTTTTATTACAGGCTTCCTTTCTGTGGGCTTGACTTGTGTGTATATAGTTTATTATATGAGAACGGTTTGTGTAGTGTATGTATCTCTCAACCTCTTAGGACAAGAAATCAGAACAAAGGCATAAATAATCGGGGGAGCAAAAGGCCAAAAACAGGGACAGATTTTAAGTACTCCTCTTATAAATTTAGAAAGTTGCTAGAATAATACTTTTTGCATTGGTAAGCATCTTTTGAAGTTTGAAGACATTTTTAGTGACTTGAATTCTCAGCGATTTTCCAGAAACCCACAAATTTTATGAGGAACAGACGACAAATATGAAGCAAAAATCAGGACAGTTGGGAGGTATGGTAGAGTATGAAATTTAATCCAGGTTAAGGTAAAAGGGGTGAGTTAGTGTGACTGATTATGTGGGCAGAATGTTGACAAATGATTAATGACACACACAGTGCTGACAAATAAAAATACATACAATGTACCTCAGAAAAAACAATTTTAATTACACTCTTTTATCAGTTAGTTACTTGGCAACCTCTAGCAGCAGTTCTGAACATCGCCAACTCTACCACACTCCTGCAAAAAGCACTGCTCTTTTACTAATGGAAAAGAAGTCAGTATTCCTTAACAATGCACAGAGACACTGACTCATCATGTGTTCCTCTGATGAATGAGTGCTGGGGAGACTGATGATGGAACAGGAAACTGTGTGCAACTGGAAAAGGATTAGTACAAAGTGCTGCACAGATAACGAGGGTCATGTTGTACAACTGGAGGAAGCTGCTCTGGTGAAGAGAGTGGAAGGAGTATATAAACTTTGTTCTACAAGCTTTGTCAGTGTGACTACAGCACAATGGTCTTGCAGCAACACTTGAGAAAGTCAAGTGTTTTGAAAAAATATATCTTGGGACAAACCGACTGGGTTCACATCATACATACATATGTAAATACTGTATATAGTGTTGCATTTTGTCCTTGGTACATAATTCATTACTCTCCTTGCCATATTCTGTACTATTTGGTTCTCTATCTGAGACAGAAATTGGCCCTGTGAGATTAATGATGTACCTTGGTTAACAAATGTACATAAATAAACACTGCATACTTAAAAATGGCTCAATAAACTTATTTTGCTTCATCCTACACTGTCAACTTCAGTTTCTTGAAATGGTATTCCTAACCAAACCTCTTTTTCTCTCAGCACTGTAGCCTTAAAAAAATACCCATTTACTTCATAATTATCTGCTTTATACATTCTTGCTTTGTATGTACGCTGCTAATGTCACCTAACCATTCTGTGTGCTGCACAAGCACTAGTGTAGACAGTGCTCATGGAGGTTTGTATGTACGCTGCTAATGTTACCTGGCCATTGTGTGTGCTGCACAAGTAATAATGTAAGCAGTCTTTATGGAGGTTTGTATGTATGCTACTAATGGTACCTCAGCATTCTGTGTGCTGTACAAGTACTAATGTAAGCAGTTCTCATGGAGCTTCGTATGTATGCTGCTAATGTTACCTCAGCATTCTGTATGCTGCACAAGTACTAATGTAAGCACTTATGAATCTTTCTATGTACACTGCTAATGTTACCTCAGCATTCTGTATGCTGCACAAGTACTAATGTAAGCAGTTCTCATGGAGCTTTGTATGTATGCTGCTAAATAATACCGAAGTAATATGCATGTTGCCTTTGTATTACTGGTATTATTTCTTATGAAGCTTTTCTCCCGGAGTATCCACTGAAAAGGGGTGTGTTTGCCTAGTTGGACTTTCCAGATAAATAAATAATAAAAAGAACTATCCCTCAGTGTTTTATTCCAAGTCCCCTTTTTTAATTAATATTTGCCACATACAAAAACAATATTAATATTTCCATATACTACAGCATATCCACATGGTGACAGACTAGAGCAACAGTTAGCAATGCGGTCTCACAGTTCTTAGTTTTCCTCTTTAGTTACCACTTGAGGTACCCTCTATGTGAAGGATGCACACCCTCACCATGTCTACAGGGGCTTTTAACCACTGCTATGGCTTCTACCTACATCCCAAACACGCATGCTATTAGGTGAGCCAGCAATCCTATAAACTATCACAGGATGTGTCTGTGCATGTGAGTGTACATGCACATTTCTATAAGCATTCGTCCCATCCAGGAATAGTTATTGGATGCTAGTAAAAGCTCTGGTCATAACTCTGAACTGGCTAATGCAGCTGTTGGAGAACGAATGAATATAACTATGTGTCCATAGATTCCTTACCCTAACAGAAGAGAAAGTTTGAGAATACATTGTAGGTGCCCAAATAACACTGTACCTGTTTACCACATATAAGGGACTGAGAAAGTGACTGTTAACACAGGATTTATTCATTTATTAATGCATTTCACCAGGGCAATCCATCTGGGTAAAAGTCCATTAAATTACAGCCCTTGGAAGGAAAGAACCACAAAATTATAAACAACAAATAATGTCTTTAGGTAAAACTGAGAGGATGTATTAAACTCAGGAAACAAATGGTGTTATTTATACAGACAATAAAGCTCATATGAAGAAAAATAATGCTGAATGATATTGGTACAGCTGTATGACACAATACATAAAGCTGGAAAACTGAGAGGGGTGTGTATGACAAAGGCAGAAATAAGAAATGTCTGGATTAGAGTACAGTCTACTGTGACAATAAAGATTAAGAATCTATAGAAATGAATACATGCATGGGATCAAAGTGCTTATGAATGAAAATGAATAAAGGTGAAGTAATAGTATTAGATGACAGTGCTCAGCAGGTGGCGAGATTAAGAAAAGAAAGGGAATATGGAGTTTAGATGAATCAGAAGGTGAAATAATTAAAATATAGAATTAAAAACAAGCAGGGGATAGGGCCGAATCAAAACTTGCCCTATCTTACCTGTTACACTGAAAACCATGATATTCAATGTACTATGACTGCCCCCCGCCCCCACCCCATACCTGAAGACGTTATATACTGTATTATAATGCTGTGTTTATGCTTACTATAGCCAGTAGCAGTATATGTGCAGAAGTAGTGCTAACTAAATCTAAATGAACTATACAGCCTCTCATACAAGCTCCTGCTTCTGCTACAACAGTGAGGTGAGACTCCATGCCCCAGGAATAAGATTCCATTGCCATGGTCCAGTCCATGTTAATCTGCCTTCCTTTGACTTGTCACTTTGATTGGTAATGTTGATACTATTTTTCATCTGCTGGTGTCTCTAGTGCTTGGGTGACATCTGAAAAAGGACATCCATTTTCAGCGTACATAACCAACTGACAAAAAGAAATCAAGTATTAACTGCTACAACAGACATTTGAGTATCCAACAAAACCTTGTTTTTGTGTAAAAGCCACATTGCAAATCTTACCTTGTGAATTCCTAAACCTTTTCACAAAAGACAGACAACATGCAGTGTAAGTTGTGCCCAAGATAAACAAATTAATTATCAATCAACCTTTGGGTACAACATTTAAGCACACATTTTAAGCCTCATGACATCCAAGAAGGGAAAAATGTAAAACCCTTGTAATAGTAAGGGTTCTCAGTAAGAGGACAATGACATGGAGTGATGATGTACGTGGAAAGAAAATAAGTGGTCACTTAGATTCCAAACAAGTTTACGAGTCAAATGACATTATACTTGCATGTAAGGGTAGTTGCAGTTAAGCTCACGGTGTCATGACAGTCTGGCAACCATCCAGAAAACGCTAAGACTTAAGTGCATGCTGCTTCTGCATAAAACCATTTCTAGGCTCAAAATACAATTAAAAAAAAAAAAACACACACACACAGTGCTCTAGTCATAAAGCAGTGCAGCAGCAGTAGCAATAATCTTGTGCGCACGGCACACAGGGATCAGAATTGGCCAGTCACCACAGCCTGCATCTACACCACATTTTAAAACAAACGTTGCCTTGTTGTATATGCAATGATTAACCACTTTATAGCCAACCACACTCTGATATCTGCCCATGGAGAGACGTCCCTGTAGTGCTGGCATGACAAAAGACCTTACTAATTCTCCAGCATACTTTTATCATCCTTGTACTCCAACTGAAACACACAGCAAAAAGAGAATCCTGACAATGTTATGTTAACAGAAAGAAGTCAGACAGACTGTCCTTAAGATGTATTTTTCTGAGTTATTCCATAGTGCAAACAAAGCAACTCAATTGATAAACTTAGTGTAGTACCTTCATTCAGTGTTAGAATCTTTCAGCCCATTCATAAAGTCAGGCATCTAAAATTACAATGTGTCATCAATGACAGCACTAGGTAAAGGCTGACTGGCCGGAGGTGTCATCCTTGAGTTTTACAAGCAGCAGTTGTCCAATAGAAACAGGCAGTATGTGGTAAGATTGCCTACAATAGTTCTGAAATTGCTGTAGTAATACATTCCGTTTGTAGTACACTAAACCTTCCATTCATTAACTCAGAGATGACGTCTCAAAGTAATATTGCATTAATTCTAAACATAAGTTGCTTGATGTACTTTTAGCACAGTGTTATCTATCAAAGGAAAAGCTGTTCTGCTAGAGCCTTAAGGAATACTGGCAAAAATAACTGGCAAGACAAAAAAATAAAATAAAAAAATGGTGATAAGCATAAACAATTACTAAACATTTTAGTCAGAAAAGCATTCAGAATGAGTACTGCACTGAAACATTTAGGAGCATACATTCTACACACCATTTCTTATGAGACAGTGGAGACTTCAGAAAAATGTTAATACAATCCAAATATAATTGCATGCAATTTGTCATTATTAAGATGCAGTAAGTTTTTTCAACCACTACAAATGGATGCGATAACAGAAAAATATGCAAATATGTTACAGAGGAAATGCAAGGAATTTTGAATAGGAACAAGATGTAAAAAATAAATAAATAAAATCAGTTAATGCAAATGGATTATGGCTGGAAATACTATTTAGATCTGAAAACTGAAAATGACACAGTTGTGCATATAGAGCTTGCGTTTTAATTAATAAAAATAAGGCATTATTCATTCCACACAGCAATTCAAAATGTGCTATTTCTGTGAGGAACTGGAATACATGACAAAACAATGCAAACTATGGGGAAAAGAGGCAAACCAATATACTACATTTGGAAAGGATGGACATTACTGGTTTAAAATGTATCTAGAGTATAATTTGCAATATAGATGTGGGCATGAAAAAGATGGGCAATAAAATTATATTAATAATAGATGGTAAAAAATATCAAGAAATGATACAATTACAAATGGGAAAATGTCTCAGAGTACAGGCAGGAGGAGAGAAATCAGAAGAACAGGAGTCAGCAAAAGTTGAGAAAATTAACAGATTATTAAAACAAAAGGGCAGAATAAGAAAAATATGAAAATGAAGTAAATAACGCTGAATGTCAATAGATTAAAATGAGATGTATTTGTAATAACAGACGTTAATGCAAAACAAAATTTGAATGCTTAAAACATACTATTTTATTAATGTAAATTGCAGCCAATAAATAAATAAGAGTTGGAAGGTAGATAAGCTGAGGAACATGAAAGCTCCAGAAGTGGTGTTCTGATAGGGAGGGAAAAAAATGTTTTTGAAAAGTGCATTAAATGAAACAGTCAATGTAACAGTATGTGATACATGGAGTTTTACATGAAGAGTAGAGCAAGTTTTATTTTCTGATTACTACAAATACTGTCTCACTTGGAAATGCTGTTTGCTACAGAGGTAAAAAAGGGGGGAAAGAAAGAGTACGAAGGCAAGTAAATTTAATGTCAGGACTACATAAAAAGAGTGAGAGAGAACCTAGGACATGAACCTAGGTCACGATAAATAAGACAATAAATAACTTTTATTTTTTAATTAGAAAAATGATAAAAACATGGGTTTTATAAATAGTGGAGTTTTAGTTTGTAAAACAGTGTGGAAGGAATCTGCAGAAAATGATGAAGTAGCAAAAAAGCAGAAAATAATCAGGATTGATAACCAGATACTGCAAGAAGTTGGTATAAAGGAATACAGATTTGTGACAGAAGGATCGTTAAATGTGAAAGTATGTTATGAAAACTTGATGCAAAGGTAAACAGCTTTGAAAGAAAAAGAGGTACTTACAGTTGATGAATGTAAGTGGTTAAACGTAATCTCCTTGATCTGAACATGATGTACTCCCAGAATGTACTTATATTAATCAGATCTATAGTGAAACTACAATTGTAGGAGCCATTTTTCACCCCTGCAGGGCATTTGTCCTTTTTTCATCCTTTTTTCCCCCAGAGGTGTGCAACCAAGAAGTTAATATATATACAAACTAATGTGCTTTGATGCCACTGACAGTGTTGTGTGTGTGTGTGTGTGTGTGTGTGTGTGTGTGTGTGTGTGTGTGTGTGTGTGTGTGTGTGTGTGTGTGTGTGTGCTCGTGTTGTTCCATGAGTTTAACTACACTATCTTGCTGTTGTCAGGATATGCATTGCCGACTAGTTTCCAAGTGGTGATTTCAAATTTGAAATTAAATTTTACAGTTAACAGTTTTATAGCATTAAATACAGATTCTGTTAGGTGAAGGCATGCTTAGACTTCATTGTGAGCAGAGTATGGAGGGACTTGGGAGGGGTTTGTTACCACATATACTGTGGGTTACGCTCTTTGACAATGACTGCTTCTCTTACTAATGACAGACAAGAAAATGTTATATACCACACTTCAGTTAAAAACTACAAGACCTAAACAGAGAAACTGACAGAATGGGTATACCAGCCTTCCCAGGTGTGTCAAAGCCCACAGCAAATGAGGCTGGGGAAAGGCTTCTACACCAAGTAAACCTTATTCACTCTTGACTAAGTATGGAATACAGCAGAACTCATGCATGAAACAAAGAAGTAAGATGCACCAGCAGAAGGAGTTTTACATCATAGTTAAAATAATGTAACAGTGTGCTATGAACGACCAAATAGTGAGACTGGAAGTATTTCTGAATATCAGGTTTTAGCCTTATGTCCACTACATAATCTGAGATTATTCAGAGAGTAAAATGCAAAATTGGGACATGATGAAAAATTCTGCACATTTATGGGATCTGAGTGGGACACTTGGCAGCAGCAAGGTCTATTCACACAGGAAGGCCTGGAGTTGCAGATTCATTGGCCCTCAAGCATGCACACAAGCTGAAGTTCATTTCACAACATGATGCAAATTACCATTTGAGACACAATTGTGTAAGTACAGTAACAAAGACCATGCATCATCACTCCCTAAATAATGTACTAAGAAGGCAAAAGTGACTTAAAATGCCTAATTAGGGCAATTAGTATAAACTCCCAATGAAATGCACTGGAAAATTACTTCCCTTTACATATGGTTACACAGACTAAACAGCACTGTAGTACTTTCTACACTTCTAAACACAGATGCTAAAAATACAGGGATTCTCATTCCTCACTTGAAAAATCCTTCCTGAATGTGTCCTCCTGCTCTGAGGTGGCAATTTTCATTTCTCTAAAATATTATTCAAATCATCTGTTACAATTTTAATACTGCTGGAGATTGGATCTCGTCTGTTTAGTTAGTTATGCTGCACAAACTGACACTGTAAAGCTACTCAGCTAGCCATTTTGCTGTTGTGATCTTTGCTTCCTTTGCAGAGCATCCTTACAAATGTCTGCCAAAACACCAGTCATGCCATTAGGTACGTGCTTTTTACCCATTTTTATTAATTCTGCCCATCTCCCTACAGCTGACCACCAGCTCCTCTCCTCATTTAGTGGGTCTACCAGATCTACCTTAGCTCTCCCTGGGCTCAACCTGAACTATGTTTGGGGTCTGTGTGGGAGGCTGAGAATGCTGGTTCAGCATCATACTGCTGCCCGGGAGTATGCCCTAACTCTCTCCCGTCCATGGCAGCCCAACAATCTTTGCCTGAGGAAGCAGCATGTGAGATTTCACACAAGAGCAACCGCTCAACTAAGAGGCATAACAATGTTTTTTTCTATTGACTGAGTTTTGACTATTTATGGTCAATGGAGTGTATGATATGGTATGCTGATACAGTAGGCTGGCAAAGTACTGAAATATAACGGTATGCATGTATATATATATATATATATATATATATATATATATATATATATATATATATATTGCAATGAGTCTAGACAGTCCCTGTGGATTGGGGGCACAGCATCAGTTGATTACTACTATCCTCAGCCCTCCCCCCAATCTGGTCCAAAAGCACTTGAGCCACTAGTCAAACACAAGTCAGCTGGGGCTCAGTAAGGGCTTTATCATTCTGCAACACAAGGCCATGTTCTTTTTATTTATAATGCAAAACAGTGCCAAAGAGACAAACATATGGAACATATTGACTAGCACTTGTACTGGTGCAGAGCATATGGACCATATAGATAGAAGTTGTGACTCACAGTAAACAAAACAGTACCTGGGACATCATATGCGCAGGCTCAGATGGTACTGCAGAAAATCCAGTCTGTTAGAGTGATGACATGTGCGGCTATGATTTAATTCAAACATAAAGTGGGTTTGCTCTATGGCACAGAAGGAGAAAGTGTCACTGGCTCCCACAGGGAGCACACATGCCTTGATGCTGGAATAGTGTGCTATTTTCCCACATCAGGTGACTTTCTTTTCTACAACTGACACTGCAGTGCAGAATAAAGGGGTGCTGCATTCCTGAGTGCATTATGCTTTGGAAGTGACATTAAACCAAGGCACTGTCTTCTAGGTTGGTGGTAACTCGATCCTATGGCACTTACTGAAAAGAGTAAGGAAGAGCATGGACTATAAAACCATAAATAACATTGACTAGTTACAATACATAAAATGCAGATAAAATACCAATAAATTAAAATAAAAAATACAAATAGCATTAATCAACGTCACACCTAGTATTTACAAACATAACATTCCTTGTCATACTGCATGCCAAAATCAAAGCCCCTATCCTTTCTGTCATTGTCAAGGCTTCAAATTTTTCAAAACATCCAACTGCTTGTTTAAACAAAATGTATTGACATATCTATGTCCATATGAATCAAAGGAATGAGATTTCCAAGTGTTGATCTCAGCCCCTTCAGTAATCTGCAAGTAAAGTCATGGTCAAACTGACATAGCACAAGTACCCTTGATAGATCATAAAAAATAATTTTTCCCCCACAGTCTTTTCCCTGTATTACATGTTAACAATAGATGATCTGTAATTTCTTTAATGTTGCAACCATTAAGATTACACTTCTTTATCCCTGAGTTTTGTCTATGCATCAGTGTCTCATAACCATCTTCTGAGTAAAATCTTTTCAGAATCTTACCAAATCAAGACTATTTATATTGTTCCAAATCAGCACAGTCTTTCTACAAAATCAATCGGGTTTGATAGATATTCTCTTATTTGTTCCACTTCTACTACCTTTTCTCTTTCCCTTCCAAAAATTACCCCAGTATTATTTCCATAACTTCACATATGAAAAGCTTTGCTAATATATTTGTTTCCCAATCTTTAAAACTCTGTAATACTTAAAAAAAGACAGAGAGAGAATAATTAAATCTGTGCCAGTGTCACTGCAAGTAGGAGGATCTTGCAAAAAGTCGGTACTTCTAACTTAACAACAGGAAGTGGTTGTCTAATGACTGGGCCAAAAATAATAAGGTAATGAAGGTATCTTAACAGTAGATAAAATAAAACTTGACTATGAAATATTTTACTGCAAGTCCCGTGAGTGAGTTTTACTGTGAAATGATAAAGACGGTGCATGCTACGTATTAAAGTTTGCGGACTTATAATAAAATTTTTTCCATCTGATGGGTAAAATGGTTTAACCTGAGATTGGTTTTATTATATTATTGTTTGCTGACTGTACTTATGGTTTATTCAATTAGTCATTTACACTGTTTTTTCTCAGTGAAAAATGGTACATACAAGATCCAATACCTGACAGAATATCCTTCCCTGCATTTACGTTACTAATGCATGCATTGTACGTACAGTGGATATAAAAAGTGTACACACCCCTGTTAAAATGCCAGATTTTTGTGATATAAGAAATGAAACCACAATAAATCATTTCAAAATTTTCCCATCTTTAATGTGACCTATAACCTATACAATTCCATTGAAAAACAAGCAAATCTGTTAGGGGAAAAATATAAAAAAATAAAAAAAACGTACAATACACTGGTTGCATACGTGTATTGTACATTTTTTTATTTTTTATATTTTTCCCCTAACACTACCAAACATTGGCGGACCGGAGTTCCGCTGTGGTGACCCTTAACCGGGATAAGCTGAAAGACACAACAACAACACTGGTTGCATAAGTGTGCACACCCTTAAACTAATACTTTGCTGAAACACCTTTTGATTTAATTACAACATTCAGTCATACTGCCATCAATTAAATAGACTCTGAGTAACCCCAAATAAAGTTCAGCTGTCTTAGTAGGATTTTCCTGACATCTATTCAGTTGCCTGCTACAGCAAAAGCCATGGTTTGCAGACAGCTTACAAAGCATCAAAGGGATCTCATTGTTGAAAGGTATCAGTCAGGAGAAGGGTACAAAAAAAATTTCCAAAGCATTGGATATACCATGGAACACAATGAAGATAGTCATCAAAAACTGGAGAAAATATGGGACAACAGTGACATTGCAAAGAACTGGACGTCCCCTCCAAAACTGATGAAAACTGGTCAGGGAGGCTGCCAAGAGACCTACAGCAACACTGAATGAGCTGCAGGAATTTCTGACAAGTACTGGTTGTGTACTACATGTGATAATCTCCCGTATTCTCCATATGTCTCGACTATGGAATAGGGTTGCAAGATAGAAGTCTTTTCTTTCACAGAAAAACATCCAGGCCCGGCTGAAATTTGCAAAACAATACATCAAGTCTCCCAAAAGCATGTAGGAAAATGTGTTATGGTCTGATGAGACCAAGGTTAAACTTTTGGACCACAATTCCAAAAGGTATATTTGGTGCAAAAACAACACTTTGCATCACCAAAAGAACACCATCCCCATGGTGAAGCATGGCAGTGGCAGTATCATGCTTTGGGGTTGCTTTTCTTCAGCTGGAACTAGGGCTTTAGTCAAGGTGGAGGGAATTATGAACAGTTCCAAATACCAGTCACTTTTGGCCCAAAACCTTCAGATGTCTGCTGGAAAGATGAGATAAAGAGGAATTGCACCTTTCAACACGACAATGACCCCCAAGCATACATCCAAATCAACAAAAGAATGGCTTCACCAGAAGAAAATTAAAGTTTTGGAATGGTCCAGCCAGAGCCCAGACCTAAATCCAATAGAAAATCTGTGGGGTGACCTGAAGAGGGCTGTGCACAAGAGATGCCCTCGCAATATGACAGATTTGGAGCGATTTTGCAAGGAAGAGTGGGCAAATATTGCCAAGTCAAGATGTGCCATGCTGACATACTCCTACCCAAGAAGACTGAATGTTGTAATTAAATCCAAAGGTGCTTCAACAAAGTATTAGTTTAAGGATGTGCACACGCAGCAAAGTATTAGTTTAAGGGTGTGTACACTTATGCAACCAATGTACTACACATTTTTTATATTTCTTCCCCTAACAGATTTGCTTGTTTTTGAATTGAATTGTACAGGTTATAGGTTACTTTAAAGTGGGAAAAGTTTTGAAATAATTTATTGTGGTCTCATTTTTTATATCACAAAAACCTGGCATTTTAACATGGGTGTCTATACTTTTTATATCCACTATACATGTGTATTAAAACCAGTCTTGTTTCAGTTTTTTTCATGATGCATTTTTGTATCTACAGGTTCAAGGCCTTCTTATGTACTTCAGCTGAACATAAAGAGTTTCTCAAACTGCTAGTGAAAGCAGTCTTACAGTGGGGAAATTAATGAAATTTACCTGATGATTTGCTCTATTATGAAAAACAGAAATGTGGCAGCACTTTTCTAACACTGAGTGAGTAAGCTGTCCTGAAGCTTGTCACTGCAATGAGGAAAATGTCTCATTCCATCAAGTTGCAGTAACTTCAAGGATGTTTATAATGAGGGGAATACAGTGGGTACTACCGCAAGGGTGTGTACAGGGGACTCTGCTATGTTTTTACAATGGTCACTGCTTGCACTGGTCTTACTGTGCTGTAATACTGTCAGACAGCACTGATTGAAATAGTACAGATATTTAAGGACAACTTGTGGCATTTTGTGTATGGTTAAAATAAAGAAATATAGAAAAATTGTCTTTGCAGAAGCTATTAATAGGCATTTTTTTAATTTGAGGAGAGACAAAGATATGTGCAGTACATGCAGCTCTTCTGAGCACTGCAGTACCAGTGAATTGCATCAAAAAGTGTTTGCGGAAGTGTCCAGGATCACCATGGCTGGAGTGTTGACCTGGAACACCTTTTCTTCACTTAAATTCAAGGTACACTTGTCTGATTATTAACCTTTGACTACCTAATATTACTACAGCTTTACATTATTTAAACACATTTTACTGTATCCTTCTCCAAAGACTGCAAGGCTAATTACCTTTGATACTGCAGTACAAACAATAAATATATTTCATATGACATGACAGAATGCTACCATTAAACAAAACATTCTGTTACTGTACCAAATACAGGTGAAAATAAATCCTATGAAGTGCACAACCACTGATTTTTTTTTTCTATATATTATTCTTAGAGCAGCCAAATGTTACACAGTTCATAAAGGCCAGAGGCACCATATTCCTCTTCTACTGCCAGTACATAAGATTATATGGAATCGCAGACATGCTTGTGTGCAAGCAGTGCACACGCGACATTCTAGTTTAAATATTAATGCAAACTATGCAGTAAAACTGAAAAGGAAACCGTACATGTTGGTGATCAGAGTGATACATGACTGGGTTGTGATGACAACCTTTCAAGAAATACAACACTTTTAAGTGAAACCAAGTGTATTAAAATTACTTTCTTAAACGAAAATCAATTTTAAAATGAGAAGCCACTTCACTGCAATCTAATCAGTGCCTGAAGCAAACAGCATCCTGGAGTAAAGCATTACACTCCCCATGTCTTAAGCAAGCATCAAACACACTGAAACTATTACATTCATATTACATAAAAATTATCTATCATTTGAGCTACTTAATTTTCTTTCCTTCCAAACAAAATTCTAGTAACATTTTTTGTCACCTACTGAAAGTAATGTCCGCGCTCACCGTGTTTCATATCTTTTTAAAGAAGGGAGAAAATGAAAGATTCAGAAGTGATACAGTGCTACTAGCAAATGAAAACATACTGTGGTTTAGTCTGCACGTTACTTTTGTATACAATTCTGCTTTAAGAGGAGAATCACTATCATTATTTTCAAGCTATTTAGTAAACCATATGAAGAGCAAGCTTATTTTTGTTATGTTATCACTATGCACAAACTAGTTTACAGCAATGTCTTTATGCATCTGAATAGGTGGTCATCAGGTCCCCCTCCCCAGCATCCATTACACTGTAGCATTTACTTGTATGGGGAAGGGGACCTGATGACCACCTATTCAGATGCATAAAGAAAACAGAAGGACATTTTTTTATTACTACAAGGGAAAAATGAACACCGAGGATGCTTTTCTTTATCACAGGCACTCCCACTAATCATGTACGGGTATCAGGAAAGAGGAAAACTGATATAATCAGCCTTAATGTTGGAGTTATGGAAACTGATGTTAGAATGGAAAGGAGTGAGAGTGTATGTCTATAAATATATGTAAAAACACGCACATATATATATATATTTATATGCACACCTATCTTTAATACAAATATGCAGTTTTCTATTAATGATAGAAAGGGATCATTTCTTTATTTACTTTGGAAGCTCTGTCTTGCACATTGATAATGTGTGACCTGCTTATCCCAAGTCAAGAAGAAATGGACAGGACCTTCAACCTGATCATTTGAGGAAAGCAAGTACAGATGATATGGGAAGGCAATATATGACTTACATTCATTTGTTGACTAACTCAAATGCCAACATCCTGAAGGTAAGCAAGGTTGCTTCTCAGTGAATGTAACTACTACTTCAGATAAAGAAAGAAAAAAACAACCCCAAACACCTACCGATAATTTTATATACTAACTATGAGATTGCACACTCCCTCGAGAAAGAGAATATTCCCAAGGACTATTCATATCCCTAAAACAGTTTGCTTGGCAGTACAGATAGTCAACAGGTGTGTGAGATGATATTGACAGTTGTTTGTCTTTTCGGCTTTTCCTGGTTAAGGGTCGCCACAGCGGAACTCTGGTCCGCTAATGATTGGCAGTAGATTTTTATGGTGCCAAGTTGCCAGCCCAATGCCCAACCTTCAGCGAAGGCACGCCCATTCACACATGTCTTTCGAATGCATGTCCTTCCTGCGGTCGAGTGGCGTTCGAAAGACATTTGTGAATGGGCAACTCGGCACCATAAAAATCTACTGCCAATCATTAGCGGACCAGAGTTCTGCTGTGGCGACCCCTAACCGGGAAAAGCCGAAAAGACAAACAACAACTGTCAATATCATCTCACACACCTGTTGACTATCTGTACTGCCAAGCAAACTCCCTAACAATCAGGCCAGTGGAAGCCATACATATACATACATGTGTGTGTGTGTGTGTGTGTGTGCATATATATATATATATATATATATATATATATATATATATATATACACACACACACACAAAATAATTTTAGGGATGTGAATAGCTAATATTGAAAATTCTGATTCTCAACAAAGGTAAAGCTGAAAAGGGTGGGGTTTTCTCCAGCTCTGGACCGTGCTAAAAGGTGAAGTGGAATTGCACAATGAGTAGCCTGTATAGAACAGGTAGATGAATGCAACTAACAATTAAAACTTGAATGTGTATTTTTTTATACATCCCTATGTAACACTTAGGTTTATAGTAGTGTTCATATTTATTAGACATCTACACTCCTCTGTTAAAAGATAAGCATATCATACAGCAGTCTGAAAAACATCATGTAGGCAGATGCTTTCCTGTTTATTTAAAGGTGATTCCTGTACCTCCATGCCTGCATTTGTGAACCTCTTTCAATCGCATGAGACTTACTTCGATAAGTAGCCTATGGTACATGTCAGATGGCTCATTCCAGCCTCACTCGAATCACTTAATAATACTTAATTCAATGAGGTGGTCCAAAAGCTTGACAGTAGACACAAACATCATCCTTCCTGCATTTCGCCGAGTGAACTCAGATACTCTCAAATGTTTTTTTAAGATCTGGAAATGTAACATTTGCTGCCTCTATATTACTTTGGGAATATTTTCCATGTCAAGGCTAATACAAATCTGTAAACATAACAGCCTTCCATTTTAATACTGGAGTTTGGCTAGGTGTACTGTGGTGTTCTTACTGACATACATCATTACTTCTGGAACGGGGTCAACTATCATGTGTTTCATAAGGTCAAGTTAATATTCTTCAATAAAATCTGATGCAAGTTCAATTAATTGATAACTCACCATAACAGTAGATGTACAAACAACAAGATCATTGCTGCAAGATTTATGTATCTGCCATATTCAGCCAATAGCTGTCAGAAAGACATTTCAGCAGTTGAACAACCTCTAGCATGCGAGGTTGATGAATTGAGCAATGGCCATTAGCAAGCAACTCCGCTATTAAAAATAGAGCAAGCCATGTGCTAAATTCTTTTCTTTTTGCCTTATAAAAATTGTTAAGAATGTACCAGCAAATTCCTTGAAGTAGACAAAAAAGCCATGTAAACAAAGGTAAGAAGCAGATACAAAGCAATGCAAATATAAACATACGTAAATCATATGCAACACAATATGCAATAGTTCTTAAACTCTGCTAACTCTTTTTAGTCATACAGGCGCAGAAAGACGATTACAAAAAAAAAAAAGAGAGAGACTGATTGCACAGTGGTTACCAGACATCTGGTCTTCATTCCACACCTGCTACAACGAAGCTTCTGTTCTCTGAAAAATCAATAATCTACCTGGGGGATGTACAACTTTACAGTAGGTCATATTACTTAAAAGGTTCCAAGATGGAAAGACTCCTGAATGAAGGGTGTAAGGTGTTTGCCCTCAAACGTCACCCAAGCTTATATATTATTTTTCATTTTTTTATACTTGAGGAATTGGAGCATCACTGCAGTGGGTCTCAAGTCGTTGATACCATAGCCAGTTACCAGAACATATGTGGACACAGTACCTGAAGGCAGGTGTGTGACAGCCATTGCTATGTCAATGATTCTGTTTATACATGTACTGTTATGGTGAGTAATCACACGTGTGCAATGCACATATAAGGATGTTTGCTGGAGGTTTCTTATCTCTGTGTCAGTGGTTACAAAGCCCTGCAGTATAAAAGCTCCATAAAGGAGGATGAAGTCTGATATTCTTTGAGGCAATGCAGTAAAAAAAGCCTGCTCTAGCTCTGGAATGGACATCTGATGTGTCATGCCTTGATAAAGTCTAAATATATCCATCACAAAGCAAACCTCATGAACAGTCTGAGGAGATACATTCCTGAAGAAGGCTGCATTAGCTGTTAACATGGTGCAATGAGCCTTAATGTATTTAATCTCTCAAGCCAAGCAAGGAGCAAGCAATTTGAAAAGGGTGTTTACTCTACTGGAAAGCCGCCTTCTCCACTAAATAAAAACATAAGCAACCAGTTTGTTTAATGTGTTTTGCCCTCTATAGTAATAATTTGGTGCTTGTGATCATCTTCAATTTGCAAAATTATTTCCCTTTGTTTTCCTGCACGGGTTAAAAAAAACTGGAAGCTGTATAGTTGGATTCAAGATAAATTTAAGACAACCTTAGTAATAAGTAGTGATCTGTTATTAGAGGCATACTTTCCTCCTGGAAGAATGTACATCATCACTTATACATTATGATTTGCAGCTCAACTATCCTTCTAGAAGACATGCATAGCTCACACTATGCTGCAGGCCGACTGTTTCACTGTGGATGACTTTGCAATTGCTAACTCTACCCTATTATCCTTTCCTTACTAGGAGAAAGTCTACCTGAGTTGCATGTTGGCCACTCTTGTATATCATCATGTGACTCACTCTCTCTTTCTGAATCTCGTGCTGGCTACTATTAAGCCATTTGCCAGACAGAAGTTTAGAATGGCTTCTCCTTCTTTATTCCTATTGTCCTACACATGTGGACCCTGTTCTGTCTGTCCCAATATGTACAGTCAAGTCACCCATTATCACCACCAATTCCTGATGTCCTGCTTTATCTAGTAGGTCTTGTAGCTGTTGTATGAATGCACTCTTTTTCCTCACTATCACATGCCTGCTGTGGGACAAAGGCTGAGCTTATGAATACTACCCTATCATTAGGTTGGCGTGTGATTGCTATGAGTCCATCATTAATTCTGATGACATCCCTCACTATCATCTGAAGCCTCTCCCTCACCACAGTTCCTACACCATTTCTACTCTGTCGTCTTCTTGAATAGTACAACCCAAGCTAAGTGGCTTTGCTGCACTGCACTTCATCTATGAAGTCCATCCTCCTTTTTAAAATCATGTTATCCACTTTCCTGTTCTGTCCCGTCAGTGAACCTACAATGAATCTAACAATTCTTACTTCATGTTTGGCAGGTTGAGTGGTTTTATGCTCAGCATTTGCTCAACAAAACTATCCCAGGTAACCCATGCTGGGCAACTGGACACCAGCCAGCTAGTAACTTACTGACCAAGGGTTGTTGGCTTTATGGCAAGCACACACCAATGGGGCACATACACCCCTCCCACCATTAGAATAGGTCAGGGTAGTAGTCCTCAACTCTTCAAATACCCATGCCCATTTGGTGACATTAGTTAACATGACCGATCACCTACAGTCATATTTTATACCACAAGTGGCTAGCCCTCCCACTGCATGCAGTCTGTAATTCATGTTCTACTACCTTGAGGATACTGTGCATTACAGTAGATGATCCAAAGCAGGTGGTCTGTACAACTCTTCTCACTATAGAACACGATCTAGATTCTGTGTTGCTGCCCACAGCTCCATTTTTGGGTGATTTTGAGATGGAAATAGCATATTTTTTAGAGGTGGGAGTAATCTCATAAAGTCACAGGGAGAACATGCAAACTCCAGTCGTTCACCAGAGGTCAGGTTCAAACCTTGTACCTTGTGCATAGCAGGGAAAGACCTTACCCATTATGCCAACTGGTCTCTTCTTTTCCCATGGTGAAAATTATCCCATGGCATCTATCAAAAAAGTATGTGAATTTTCTCCAGTGCCTTGGCCAAAAAGTTCTTCTGGTCAGAAAGAGTGCCACTTCAGGTCTTCTCTGAAAATAGGCCACAGACCTAGTAGGACTAACCTGGTCAATAAAACAATAAATAAACAAAAAAATTAAGGCAATTAAGAAGACTATCTTTAGGAGACATCTGATAGTCATCACATCATGTGACAATGACTCTCAAAATTCATAGTAGAAGACCCGGGTCTGTGGAGTAGAGGGACAAAGCCATGAATATGACTAGAATTTGACTACTGATTGGAGCAATGAAAAAGCCTGGTGGGGGAGAGTAGAAGTGAGCAGCAAATAACAGCTTGTCTATCCTACTGAGACTGAGAGAGAGAGAGAGGAAGACTCTAGGTCCAGAAGCTATTTCAGCAATGCAAGCAGTGCCTTGTGGACAATACAGCTGTAATACACTTAGTATACCAAGCTGATGATGTCAAACCTCATTAGTAAGCAGGTATAAGTAATCATGTGGAGAATGCTACCGGACGTCCTCTTGGTGGTGCTTCCTGCAGCAAGAAAAAAGGCCTGGTTAGAGCTTGAACTAGAAATGCCCCAGGTGGCTCCCTGAATGATGGCCTTAGTGGTCCAATTTCCTTACAAGGAATGAATGGACAAATCGATCATGGAAGGCTGATAGCTGGCAGGCAGTGGGCAGGGAGGAGGTTAAAATGACAAAAAAAAAAGTTTGAAACAGGCAGTCTACTGTTTTTAAATCATAACTGTCAAGAACACGGTATATGTGACATGACATTGTTAACCTACAGAAACAAATGTTTACTTCCAGTAGCAAAACAGAAGTGAAATGAAGACTGACTGCTTTTCTCATAGTTAAACCTTAATAATTTAATAATAATAATTTTACACTCAAAGTGATTACCGACTAATTAAAATCTGGCCAAGGATCAAAGTTTACCTCCGGCAGATGCTATATTCCATACAGATAACTGAATCCTGCAGCACTGATCCTTTATATATACAAGCAACACAAATAGTTCTGATAAACTTAAGACAGATGAAATTGTGAAATGAAAATGTATGATGAGAAACATAAACTAGTACATTCCTGCCTTTAATTTAATCATCTGACTGTCAAAAAAACATATTGGGGTTTGGAGGGTGGTGGTCATAACCAGAATAAGACAAAATCTCCCATCTCTTCTACAGAAGTCTTAGGGGATGATTCTTTGCAGCTTTCAAATAAGAGTTTCAAAGGTCTTCTGCTACAGCTACTGGAGATGTGAATGTGATTGTAGTCACTGTAGTGATATGCTTACCAACACC
>NC_056727.1:305319300-305416800 GCF_019279795.1 Protopterus annectens
CCCTCAGTGACCATAACTCAACTTTTCTCCTTCGGCAGACTAAAATATTCCAACTCATAATCCCTGTTACAAACCCATTCCCAAAAAAACTTCTCCTCAGAACAATTCTCGGAAACCCTAAAATCTTGCAACTAAGCTCCCCTAAAATTCCTCCCCTTGGATAATGCAGTAGAATACTTTAACTCCAAATTCCTAGAAATTCTAAACCAACTAGCCCCACAGAAAACAACAGGAGTACGCAGTAACCCTGCCCCCTGGCTAAACACAACCAGAAACATCTTACTCAAGGCCAGGTACAAACCTTGGATAACTTGGAAAAAATACAAAACATTATACATGTATACATTATATATATGCATATATGTATGCGTGTGTGTGTGTGTATATATATATATATATATATATATATATATATATATATATATACATATATATGTGTGTATATATATATATATATATATATATATATATATATATACACATATATATGTATATATATATATATATATATATATATATATATATATATATGTGTGTGTGTGTGTGTATACACACACACACATATGTATGTATATATATATATATATATATATATATATATACACACACACACACACACACACATATATATATATATATATATATATATATATATATACATATATGTATATGGCTAAAAATGTATCCACAAGCAACTCCTTCAGTACCTCAATTTGCACAATCTCCTAACTCCCTCACAGCATGGATTTAGACCCCACCATAGTACCAGCTCAGCCCTTCTATCCTTCTTTCAAACAATAAACCAAATCCGTAACAATAATACGCTTTCCTCTGCTGTCTTTCTTGACCTATCTAAGGCATTTGATATGGTAAACCACCAGCTACTTATTCGAAGACTAAAACCTCTTACCATAGACAGCCTGGCAATACGCTAGTTTCTATCCTAACTTAGTGGCAGACAACAAGCTGTGCTATGGAAGGATAGCCTTTCCTCCCTACTGCCAGTCACCCTTGGAGTTCCTCAAGGGACTATACTAGGACAGTACAGTTGTGTACACTTACCATAAATGTAGATGTGTGTGTGTATTCACTGTTGCAGTCATCACACTTGGGTTATCCTATCAGGGGTAGCCCTCAGTCGGCCCGAATACCAGAGGCTTAGTATTTCTGCATCAGTTGCTGTTGCTCCAGGACTGATGTCAGGTTGTCAGTGGTATAAAAACAGGCAGCTGATGCCATTACATCAGTTTTTCTTGCCCCAAATATCAGGAGCCCCAAATAGGGAGCTAAGTTATGGTGGAATAACACCAACAGTAGAAAGCAAATACCAATAGCCCTGTAAAGAGTGAGGAAGAGAGAGAGAGAGAGAGAGAAGGGGGCTGGAGGGTGGGAAACCAGGGCTGCAACAGTGAATACATTTGAACATCTACATTTATGGTAAGTGTACACAACTGTACTATGTTCTTCGTGTTTCATTGTTGCAGTCATCACACCTGGGTTGATTTCCAAACCTGAAGAATGGGTGGAGGCAGTCAAGAAGAGTTGGGGCTGGTTAGTATGCCCTACAGGACTGCAGTTGCAAAGCCTGCCCTGGATTTGGAAAAGAGAGGCAGTTGGTAATGCTTGGTGAAGGTATGAACAAAACTCCAAGTTGCAGCTTCCAGGATGTCCCTGGTAGGGAGCCCTCTGAGAAAAGGCTGCAGAGGTTGAAGTTGCCCTAGTGGAATGTGTTCTTACCCCCTGTGGGGATGGTTTCCCATGGTGTTTGAAACAGAAATGGATACACTTGGATATGGTTTGTTTTGATATGGCCTTGCCCTCTGCCCCTTGTGCAAAGCTGACTAGTAACTGGTCAGATTTCTTAAAGGGCTTAGTCCTATCCAAGGAGAATCTGAGCTGTCTGTGCACATCTAAAGAGTGCAGGATCCTTTCCCCTTTATTTTGAGGTTTAGGGGAAAAAGGTGGGAAAATGAACAGATTGGTTGAGAGCCGCACTGGACACCACTTTAGGCATGAAAGTTGGGTTAATCCTTAGGGAGACCCTGTCAGCATGAAAATGATGAAGGGTTCCACAGCCATAAGTGCTTGTAGCTCAGACACTCTTCTAGCTGAAGTGATGGCCAGAAGCCAGGCTGTTTTCCAAGAGATGAATTATAACTCTGCTGAAGCTGCAGGCTCAAAGGGGGGTAGCATGAGATTTTCCCACACAAAATTAAGGTCCCAAGCAGGGGTAGGGGCTCTTCTTGGTGGCCTTAAATTGTTAGCTCCTCTCAGGAACTGTTTGATGACAGGGTGTGAAAAGAGATGTGGCTCAGTGCTGTAATGTGCAGATATGGCAGAAGCATGGATTTTAATGGAAGCGAAGGATAGGCCCCTGTGGAGCAGGTCTGCTAGGTAATCCAGGATGACAGGTAAGGAGGGCTGTACTGGGTCAGCTCCTTTAGTCTGGATCCAGGAACAATACCGTTTCCACTTGCCAGCATAGGATTTTCTAGTGCTGGCTCATCTGGGTTCATGTACAACATCCAGGACCTGCTTGCTTAGGCTGGCCACTGGAGCAGAAGTCAAGGAATAAGCCAGGCTGCCAGGTTCAGGGTCTGCAATTGTGGATGCAAGAACCTGCCCTCCTGCTGAGTCAGGAGAGTTGGAATCTGAGGGAGGTGCCATGGAGGCAACAGTGACAGACTGTGCAGTAATGGGTAGCAGTGTTGCCGTGCCCAGTCTGGGGCAATCAGGACTGCCCTTGGTCATTCCTCCCTTATTTTGAGTAATACTCTTCTAAGAAGAGGTAGAGGGGGAAATGCATACATTGAGAGGCTTACCCATTGGAAGGATAGGTCAACCACTTTCCAGGCCTTGCTGTGAGGTTCATTGTTGCGAATTTGCTGAGCGGGTGGTTGTGGGTGGAGGCAAATAGGTCCACCTTCGGGGTACCCCATTTCTGGGTCACAAGGCTGAAGGTGTTGTGGTTTAATTGCCACTCGTGTGGGTCTAGGAGATTTCTGCTTAAGTTGTTTGCCAGAGAGTTTTGGTTGCCTGGCAGGAACTGAGCTAGAAGGTGAATATGCATGGTTGAGGCCGTGTTCCAAACGGTCATGGCTAGCCTGCAGAATGGGTAAGAGTGAGTTCCCCCCTGCTTGTTGATGTACCACCTCACTGTGGTGTTGTCGGTTTTAATCAGTAGAGGCCCCAGAGAGAGCAGGGATCTGAAAGCTGTCAGAGCATGCTTAACAGCTAGCATCTCTTTTTAGTTGATGTTCAGATGAATTTGATTTGGGCTGCAGTGGCCCTGAATGCACCTGCTGTCCAGGTGTGCACACCAGGCATAGTCTGATGCATCTGTGATTAGGGTCTGGGTGGCACGGGGTTGTGAAAAAGGAAGTCCCTTGTTGTGGTTGCATGCTGCTGCCGACCAAAGAAAATCTTTCCTTAGACAAGGTTTCAAAGGTATAACAGTTTCCAGGTCCTGAGAATGTTGACACCAAAGCAATGGCAGCTGGTGACTTCAAATCAAAGGGGGGCTGCAGGGGACAGCTGAATGTAGGGGTGTGGTCAACCAGAAAGGGGTGGAGCTATGCCAAAAACTTGGACTTTAATTAAATACACTACCCTGGATCCAACTGCCCAACTGTCACTATGAGAGTCCAATCAAGACAAAATGATTTGTAAAAGAAAAAAAAATTCAATGCACTGGCTACATGACAACTTATTTAATATCTAGGTGGAAGCAAAAAGGTTGAGAGGCATGAAAAAATAAATTACTTTGTACATACATTACTGGAATGCCAGTCAAAATCAAGTATTAAAAAACAAGCAGCACTCAACTCAAACCTCTTCTCCTTGCACTGCAGTTCTAATTATAATTTATATTCAGCTTTATAAAAGTACCAAGTAACATGCTGAAAGTAGCAATACCCCCACTTGTAAAAATGTTTCTTATCCAAAAAAGACCTGCTGCCTGACAACTATCTACTTGTTTCACGGGGAAAACATGATCAAAGTAAAAAAATGAACAGCAAAGAAGAAACAAGCTCAAGATAAATTGCTTAAAGGATTACTGCACAGGTTATGGACCACACATGACAGATTGGCATTCTGTTTAGTTTACGGGTAAAGCCTGCAAAGATGATTGCAAGTCTCCAACAAATGTAATGAGCTTCTGAAAAATACTGTAATCCTGTCCTTTATTACAAATACTGTCATATGCATTTTAATACCTAAGGATTATACGCTATCTTGTTATGTAAATATTCTCTGCATGGCAACAACAACAAGGCTTTCAATGTTGGTAATTCTTTAACAGTATGCTTATTAAAGCTTACTTGCATCTTACAGTCTCAGACAAGCTTACCCGATGGTCATTAAAGCATTGCTACTTAAACACAGAGCAACAGGCACTGCAACGACATGCATTTTCTAAATAAAAAGAAGCATAAATCAACAGTATAAAAATATGACAGAAAAAAAGAAGTTATGTACTTACCATAACATTCCATGTGAGTTGTACATCTTGCCTTTTTGTTCTTACAAACGGGGTTCGGAGCCGATCCCTCGGCCACTTTCCAAGCTGAAACTCTCAGAGAAGCTCGAGACCTAGTGGATATCCCATGATTCCCTGCTGTAACTCCCCAGATCTAGCAAGCTGCAACGCAGGAAACCAAGGAAAGGTACCAACCCCCTGAATCGTGAATTCCAGCAGAAAACAGGAATAGAGGAAGGAGGCAACCTGCCCAAGGATAGATTGATCTAAAAATGACCAAACTGACCTCCCTGCTAAGGCAACCATCACTCTCCACGGAGGGGGACAGAGGATGGGAATGCAAGAACAAAAAGGCGAGATGTACAACTCACATGGAACATAATGGTAAGTACATAACTTCTTTATGTGAAGTTGTACTATCTCGCCATTTTGTTCTTACAAACGGGTAGCGTCCCAAGCACCCTAATCCTGGGTGGCTTACGGGAGAACATTCCTGAGCACAGTGGAACCAAAGGAGGCCCCGTCTCTGGAAGCCCTGTCCACTTTATAGTGAGTGATGAACGTGTGAGGCTTAGACCATGTGGCAGCTGCACAGATAACATCTAAAGGCAAATGGGCAGCATACGCTAGGGATGTAGACACCGCCCGGGTAGAATGGGCTTTAACGTCAGAGGACAATGACTGATTGGTAGACATGTAAACAAATTTGATACAGTTAGCCAGCCATCTGGATAAAGTGGTTTTTGAAACTGTATGTCCCTTCCTGTTATCAGCGAACGAAACAAACAGCTGTTCAGTCTGTCGGAAATCCTTAGTATGGTCAAGGTAGAACCTTAGTTGCCGGTGCACGTCAAGCTTATGCAACATATATTCTAGTTTGTTGGCGTGATGTCTGAAGAAGGTAGGAAGTTCGATGGATTGATTTATGTTGCTCTCTGAGCACACTTTGGGATAGGAAAGTGGGGTTAGTCCTAAGAGAAACTCTGTCTGGATGAAAAATTAAATATGGTGGTCTGGAGGACAATGCCTGCAGTTCAGACACTCTATGTGCGGAAGTAATGGCTACCAAGAAAATAGTCTTCCACAAAAGGAATTTCAGATGGCATGAAGAGGCTGGTTCGAATGGGGAATGCATCAACTGTGATAATATGAGATTTAAATTCCAGGGAGAAATAGGGTGTCTAACCGATGGTCTGAGGTGATGGGTTCCTTTTAGAAATGCTTTACAAAGCCTATGTGCCATAATGTTAGATCCATCACATCCTACATGAAAGTTTGAGATAGCAGCCAATTGTACTCTTATGGTGGCAGCTGCTGAGCCCTTATTGAACAATGAGGATAAAAACTCCAGAATGATATGAAGTGGCGCCACAAATGGATCAAAGTTGTAGCGAGCAACCCAATGTACGAATCGTTTCCACTTACTATTGTATAATTTCCTGGTAGACAGTTTGTGAGAAGAAACTATGATATGCCGGACCGCAGGGGACAAATCAGTAGACCTGGCTAAAGTGGGAATTGGAGCAGCCAAACTGTCAGATTTAGGGAGAGAAGGGAAAGATGAAGAACTCCCGACGAATGGGTCAGCAGGTCCGGCACTGGGTCCAGGATCCACGGTTCTTCCAGTTGATATTTCTGCAGAAAGGGGAACCAAATTTGTTGAGGCCAAGACGGGGCTATCAATATAACTGTCCTTCCTAGACATTTGGCTTTCTAAATAAATCTGGGAATTAAGGGGATCGGTGGAAAGGCATAAAGGAGACCCGGGGGCCAATCGTGCACAAATGTGTCCCTTGGTTTGTTCCCCGGTGGGGGATAAAGGGCAAAGTAGCTGCTGCATTTGGCATTCATTGGGGATGCAAACAGGTCGCAGCAAGGCCGGCCCCATCGGATCTGTTCCGCCACACTCTGTTTTAGAGACCATTTGTGAGGCAGCAGCATAGCCCTGCTTAAACTGTCGGCTATCATGTTGGAAGATCCCGGGATGTGCGTTGCTGTCAGAAAGCATCCGGTGGATACAGCCCACTGCCATATTCTCAGGGCCTCGCGGCATAGGGGATAGGACTTGGTTCCCCCTTGTTTGTTGATATACCAGACTACCGACATGTTGTCCATCTGGATGGCAATCGTACCTAGAGGTAGAGAGTTGTGAAAGTGCTGCAACGCTAGGAACACTGCTCTCATCTCCAGGACGTTGATATGCAAATGAGTCTCCACAACCGACCAAGTGTCTTGGATAGTCTTTCCCTGAAAAAGCCGCCCCACCCTATCAGGGAAGCATCCATGGTCACTGTGGCTATGGGTTGGGGAAGAACAAAGGGACGACCGATTGTCACATGGTCGCTGATTAACCACCAAGTGAGATCTTTCTTGCAGTTGTCAATCGAATCTTGTATGATAAAGGTAGACTCTGGTAGGACCATTGAGCAAAAAGTAGCCACTGTAATATCCGCATGTGCATTCGACCCAAGGGAACTACTATCAAGGCCACTGCCATTGTGCCCAAAAGCTGTAGTATCTGTGACGCCGGTGCTTTGTCGAGAACTAGAAGGCTGGATAACTGATCCCTCAATGAGACAATTCTGGATTGAGGCAACTTGATTTTTTCGTTGACGGTGTCTATTTCTGCTCCTAAGAAGGTAATATGCTGCGAGGGCAATAATGCAGATTTATCAAAATTTAGAGTGATACCTAAATGAGAACAAAGATGTATTAAGTAGTCTCTTGTCCGCAGAAGTTGATACTTGGTGGTGGCGGTAAGGAGCCAGTCGTCCAGATAAGGAAACACTCGGAATTCTAGTCGTCTCAGATGAGCCGTAACCACCGGCATGCTTTTGGTGAACACCGTGGGGGCTGTGGTGAGACCAAAGGGCAGGGCTCTGAATTGGTAATGACTGGCTCCCAGCCGAAAACGCAGATGATCTCTGGATGCTCTGTCCATTTTGACATGGTAGTATGCATCCTTGAGATCTAGAGAGCACATCCACTCCGCCTTTGACAAAAAAGGGAGGATTGATTGCAGCGTGACCATCCGGAACTTCTCCTTCTTTACAAAGGCATTAAGCCTGCTGAGGTCTAGAATGGGCCTCCAGTCCCCCATCTTCTTTGACACTAAAAAGAACCTTGAGTAAGTTCCGAATCCTCTTTGGTCTGCTGGGACTGGCTGGATGACTCTTTTGTCTGGAAGATTTTGAATCTCTATCTCTGCTAGTTTTCTCAGACTGGGTGGAATGTCTGGACTTTTTGCAAATACAGGGGGATTTTTTTATAAAGGGAATGTGGTAACCTCTGGTAATGATGCTTTTCACCCAGGAATTTGTTGTGATGTTTAGCCAGGCATTTGGGTGTAAAGCTAAGCGACCCCTGACTGTCTCCAGAGTAGAACAGCCGGGCTTCCCTTCAGGAACTTTGATAGGGTTTCCCAGAGAACTGGTTCTTGTCACCCTGGTTTTGCAGACCACCTCTGCCGATTGGATGGCGTCTTCCATTTTGACCTCTTCCTCTGCCTCTGGAGGAGGTATCTGTAGGTGTGTTTTGGAAAGCTTCCTGAGGTTTCCGGAACCACATTTTCCCACTTCGTTGCCCTTTGGGGTACGGTCTGGTTGGAGTGGAAAAACGGACTCAGACGGCAGATAAGAGTCTTTCCTTCTTGCTCACACCTCATAAGTGTCTCCTTAACTTTTGGACCGAACAAGGCCGATCCGTCAAAAGGGGTATTTACAAATGAAGACTTAAAGGCTTCCGCGAAGGAGCACAGGCGCATCCAGGATTGTCACCTAAGAGCTATCGCTGAACCCGCCATTCTACTCGAACCTTCGGCAGCATATGAAATGAGCCGCATGGATGAGTTGACTATGGAATTTAGGGTGTTGAATTGTGCATTCACCTTGTCAGAGATTGCATCAGCTACATTACCCTGGAGAGTGTCTCCTAGTTCTTTGAGGAGATCTCATTGAAGACATGTGAAATGAGTTAGGTAGTTTAGCGATCTCATGGAAAATGTCGCCGAACTGAAAATGCGTTTTCCATATCTGTCCATAGTCCTGGAATCTTTATTATGAGGATGGACAGTAGAAGACGACTCCGACATCTCTTTCTTAGTGGCCGCCGCCACCACCACCATAGTATCTACCGGAACTCCTTTCGTCAAGAAGGACTTGTCTGATGGTGCAGTAATGAACTTATTAGGCCTCCAAGGGACTGGATCCATGGTGTCAGGAGACTACCACGCCCTTCGAGCAACTAGTTCCATTAGTTCATCAAAGGGCGGAGTAACCCAAGAGGTGGATGGTTGAGATCCAAAGGCCTTCAGGAGAACTGACTCGTCCTCAGTAGGGGCAAGGGACTGCCAATCCCCTTTCTGTTTCAGGATTTCTAAAATGTCTGAAAATGAAACATCTTCCGAGGGTGACCCTTCTGATTCCTCCAAGTCAGTATCTGATGTAAGAGATTCCTGAGGGGAATCTAAGTGCCACCTCTTGCACAGTTTCTTCCTAGGCACTTCCTCGGTGGGAGCTTAAGGAGAAGTATCTAGGGAGGAGGGGTCACCCGAAGGGGATTCCTGAGGCCCTGGATCTCGATGCTTAGAAGGGATCTGAGGAGAAGAGGTAGAATGAGGCCCTTTGGGAAGAGGTGAAGACAGATCCGAGGAAGTAGCAGTCTTCGTAGACAAAACCTTCCTCATGGCATCGAAGGCTCCAGAATCCCGATTCTAAGGATCGATTGGCTCCGAAGAGATCGGTCGATCACTCCGAACTGAGACCCCATGCTCCAAACCAGAGGACGGGGCCGAGGACATCTGTGCTGAAGCACCGAGGGGTAGAGTCGGAACCGAAGTGTTGGTTCAACTCTCACGACCGGAGTCGACGAGTGACTGTCGGTCCCGAGGTTCTTCCGTCGGTACCGAAGAAACCAAGGTTGATGGCGCCGAGGGAAGAGGATCGAACCTCGGCTCCATAGGTTCTACTAGCATCGGTTCCGTCAGCACCGGCTCCGAAGATTCGATGGGTTTCGGAGGAGGAGGAATGGAGGAAACAAGAGGCAAATTCGGCTCCGAAGTCACTTGACTCGAAGCAGATAACATTTTGGCAACGGCTGGGTTCTCCAATAACCTTTTCACCACTCGATCCAGATCCACATCAGATAATTTGGAGGAGTGTGAAGAGTGATGGGTCGAAGGAGCCGAAAAATGCACGACTGGAGGATAGGTGAATGGGGTGCATCGAATATCGGCTCCACCACCAGAGATCGAACAGGCAGATCGATACTCGGTCCCGAGGTCTGTGGAACCGATATTCGAATCACGCCAGAGGTACTCGGAGACAGAGACTTAGGCTCCGAAGATCCTCTAGAAGACTTAGACCCCTTCAACGTCTTAGAAGAGAGGTCAGCTTTTTCAAGAGAGGCCTGAAAATCCGGTTTTAGAAGCCCTCCATCTACCAACTTCCTTCTTCTTTCTAGCAGAACTCTAGCACTGAAGGAGTGGCAGATAGAGCAGACTTCTTGCAAATGTACAGAGCCAAGACAATACACACATGTGTTGTGGTTGTCAGTAACGGACATCTTCTGTCCACAACCACATCTCTTAAAATCTGACTTTTGTTTTTCGGACATACTAAAGTCCCACAAAAAAACACAACAAATAACCTTAAGTATTCTACTATATATAAAAGAGAAACACTGATTAAATTATCCTAAGATATTATAAATCTTAACTACTTGAAAAACACTCCACAGCACACTTGACTAAAATACGTATATATTAATATAATGACAGAGCCCTGTCAACTACTAAGGAGAAAAAAAACCCCTTCAACTACTAAATTACTATAAAAAAATCTACTCTACCAAACTAACTAATTTAACACTATCGAAAAAAGATAAAATCTTAAACTACAAAAAATATTTAAATAAGGAAAGTTTTCACTGGCCCGAGCTTCACTCTTGAGAGCTTGCGATCGTTGCAGTGGCAAACTAGATCTGGGGAGTTACAGCAGGGAATCATGGGATATCCACTAGGTCTCGAGCTTCTCTGAGAGTTTCAGCTTGGAAAGCGGCCAACTCGGAGCCGAGGGATAGGCTCCGAACCCCGTTTGTAAGAACAAAACGGCGAGATAGTACAACTTCACATCAAGCACATTCTGCAAAATCAAGGACAGGTGAAAAGCCACTGTAGTACTTCTGTCTACCTTGGATGGGGGATACTCTGCACACTTACACTACATAACTGCTCCTTGCCTTGCTTGGACACATCCAGAGTCACTACGTGGGGGAGAGGGGTGGAACAAGTATGTCACAATTTGAAATGTCACTGGCTGATGGTGATGGCCGTGACACATTTGTCATACCTCCTCGCCTCAGAGCAAGAAACCTGGACAAAGCCATAAACAAAAGTGGGACAAAGGCCCAAAAATAAGGACAATTTTTAAATATTGCTCTTATAAACTTAGACAGATAATAGAAAAGTAGGTCTTGCATTAGTATGAATTTTCTGAAGGGAACGAAATCTGAAACTCAATTGTCTGTCATTATTTTCTAACTTCATTTTTTAATGATTTGCTACTAATTTGCCAGAAAACCACAATTTTATGAAAAACGGATCAAAAATGTGATGCAAAAATATAAAATGGCCACACAATACAGCTAGGAACCTGTCAAAGAAGGGATACTTTTTTAATATTAGTACTGTTAACTTGAGCAGCTGTCAAAATGAGAGAATCTACATGCATTTCTGAAATTAAAAGTAATCTATAACTCTGATCATTACAATTATTTATCAGTTGTAAACCCTCCATGTTTTTCTTCCAAATCTGCCATTTTGCGGAGGGATTATTAGGGGGACAGCAACATTTTGAGCCAAAATTGGGGACAGTTCTATAGTGATTTATTTGCACGTACCTCTCATCCTCTTAACGCAGGAAATCTGGACAAGGCCAAATATATTGGGTAACATACAAACAGTACTACAAATTGATCTTGTATAAACTTAAGTCAGTTGACAGAACAACAGGTCTTGCTTTAACATGCATTTTTCTGAAGAGTATGGAGTCTGAAACTCAATGTATGTCATTATTTAGTGACAATTCCTAAATGATTTCCCAGAAAACCACAAATGTTATGAGGAACAAACCAAAAATAAGCAAACAATCTATTCATTCTGCAAAAATCTGGACAGTTAAGAGGTATAGTTCAGCCAGGGCTGTCTGAGTTGTCGAACTTCCCCCTCACAAAATCATGGTCGAATGGGGCTTCCCCCTGCAGCTATTCTAATTACCCCATTACTTGGCTATTTTGCCCCATTTACCATAAATCCTGTAATGTGCATACTGATTTGCTTCTGTGATGATTTGGATTTCATTTAAAAGTTTTATTTTACATTTTACAGCACAAACATAATAGACATCTGCTAAACAAAGCACAATGAAAATAGACATAGCATTAAAACCTTTCTGACCTTAAAACTTACATTAATTGAAACCCACATTCAAAGAAAATACATTTGGCCAGCAGCAGATAAAGATTAACTCTGGGCTGTTTTCAAATCATAGGCCCTTGCATAGGAAACATACATCTGTTCTTTGATACACCTTCCTGATTGTATTAAATTATATTCCTTGTATAATACAGTGCAGCTGTTAGAGGGCATTTTAAATTTATTGTTTTGAACATTTTCCATTAAACAATGATACAAAATACATGCACCAATAATGAAAAAACTGCCCAGTTCAGAACATTTCCATCACAAAAGCCTACTCAAACTTCTACAATCCACCAGTATCTGTAAATATGCACAATCTCTGCAGAAGTAAAAGTCACCTAAATAATTCCACATTCGAGAGATCTGTAACTAATGAAGAGGTTGCTGCTAGCAAACAACTTTATATTTCATTGTTTCATCTACAAATAAAGTGCCTGTTGCCACTGAGGAATAAATTGCCTCTGTTACATTAAAAAAAAAAAAAAAAATGATAAGCTAGCAATATTGCAATAGAGAATGGATGGCAAACTGGTAACAGGTTCATCGATACTAGGTATCTCTGCCAAAGAGGATATTCTCAGGACTGCAGCATCCACCCCTTTAAAAGTACAACACAGTACAGTATCAACAATGCATCTATATACTGTGGGAGAACCCACAGCATTCTGCATCAAAAGCAAGTACACTACTTGTTGTGCTATTAACAACACAGTTTGACTCAGCATAAGCAGCATTAAACTTCTCTTCAAGCTCTCAGCTCTTTGTAAAATCCACTCAACACTGAACTGTAACTCTCAACTTTGAAGCACAAGAAATCTGGAAAAAGCCAAAATGTATTTGGGGGTGGGGACAAAAGCCCAAAAACTAGGGACACATTTTTAACATTGCTTGAATAATCTTGGAAAGTTGCTAGAATAAAATGATGTTTTAACACCATGCATTTCACTGCCAAGTCTTGAACCCTAGACTCTATGCACTACAGTCAGAGCAACATACCGCTATGCCAAATCAGCTGTTTTTTGAAAGACAGACTGAAACTTAAATGGCTATCATTTAGTGACTTCAGTTCTCACCATAGCGCTCAACCTCTTAGCACAAAAAACCTGGCCAAAGCCAATAATGGGGGGATAGAGCCCCAAAAATAGGGACAAATTTAAAATGCTGAGCTTATAAATAGAAAATTGCTAGAATAAAAGGTTTTGTGTTACCATGTACTTTCTGAAGTATATAAAGTCTGAAATTCAAATGCCTGTCATTATTTAGTGAATTCAAAATCCAGAAAACCACAAACTTCACAAGAACAAAAATATGAGGCAAATCTCACAAGTGGTGGTGGTTAGGGAATTCAAGCTCTTGCTACCTGCTCCCAAGATACAGGGTTTGAGTCTAGCCACCAGGTATATTTCCTGAGTTCTCTCTAGCCACCAGGTATATTTAACTGGGGCATTTCACTCACTCACTCACACACACACACACACACACACACACACACACACACACACACACACACACACACACGCAGATGCGCGCGCACACACACACACACACACACACACACACACACACACACACACACACTAACTGAGCCCAGCTCCATTGCTGCAAAGTCCATTAAGCAAGTTCAAAGCCTGCTGCATAGTCTGACTTGTTTCCAAGTTCAAAGCCTGCTGCATAGTCCAACTAGTTTCCAAGTTCAAAGTCTAGTTTCCTTCATTGCTGTAAAGACCTTCCCATTTGTCTATTTCTGCAGTACAAAGCCTGTGAGAAGTTCCCTCCCCTCCCCGTGAGAGCCAGCTGCTACCCAGCCTGCAGATGTTGCAGTCCGATTCCTTTCCAGTATATGCAGTTGGGATCTCTGCTGTTGAATGCTGTCTTCCTAATCCAGACTGTCTCAACAGCAGTCCAGATTCTGTGCGCATGCTCTGGACTGCTGATGAACCAGTCCAGATATCGAGATTGGGAATGCTGTGAGTGTGCGAAGTTCCAGGACATCTGTTTGTTTTCTTTCTTTTTTTTTACTTTTATTTTTCATTTTTACTTTTATTTTATTTTATTTTTACAGCTGGGGGGCTGCAGTCCTGCAGCCCAGTAGCACAAGCCGCCCCTGCACCAAAGGTTTTTTAAGTACCACTGACGTTTCCTCATATGCAGTCTGGCATATGGAATTAGTAGAATGCCGGAGGGCCATGAACCCTAGAGCTTGCATGATTTTCCTTGTGGATAACTGGGTTCTGGTGGCCAGTTGAGAGATGCTGCCTGTCAGATAGGCTTGTTTTTCTGGAGTAAGGAATGCCATCTGGGATGCTGTGTCCAGGCTTGCTCCCATTTTTTTTGATGGTGTACCCCCAGTTAGGTTAGTAGGTCCTTTACAAATGTCAGGTGCTGCAACAGCTTTTCCTGCCTGCCTGAATCAGGCAGTCATCCAAGTAGGGGTACATTTTAATATTTCTTTGTCTGCAGTAAGCAGTAAGCAATGACTGGAGCCAGGCATTTTATGAAAACTATGGGAGCAGTGGATAAGCCAAAGGGAAGTGCAGAGAATTGATAATGCATAGATCCTGCCCTGAAACGTAGATATTTCCTGCAAGAGTCCCTGATTGGGATATGCAGATAGGCCTATTTTAGGTCTAGGGTAGCTAACCAGGCATCTTTGGACAGCATTGGGAGAAGGTGCTGTAGGGTGAGCATTTTGAATTTTGGTACCACCAGGAAGGTGTTTAGAATAGATGGATCTATGATTGGGTGCCAGGTGCTGTCTCTTCTGGGTACCAGGAAAAGTCTGGAATAGAAACCTTGGCCTATATGTTCTGCAGTAACAGGTTGAATTGTCCTCATGGAGAGCAGGGTAAGAACTTGGTTTTGTGCCTCTGCCCACTGGTTTAGAGGAAGATCTGGGAACCCTTTTGGGGTTGGCAGCATGTGGAAATAAAATTTGTACCCCTGGGACACTATGTTGACGACCCATCGATCATTGGTGATGGAGGCTCAGTTTTTTGCATGGGAGGCAAGTTTTCCTCCTAGGGGTATGAGCAGACGGGCAGAGGTGAGAGGTGGAGTTGAGAAGTCATTGTGAATTCTTTCCATAAGGGGGTGGCTTAGCACTCCCTGTTTTAGAAGTGGAGGTACTCCATTGCTTAGCTCTCTGCATACCCTGACACTGCTGTCTGGAGAGGGGGGTTTGCTTCCCCTAGGTCTAGTCTGAGGTGGCCTTGAGGGGATTGGAAAGGACCAATGATTTGAGGGGCAATACCTACTGAATCTTGGAGGCTGGACTTGCACAAAGTCTTTAACTGTCTGCATAGACTTAGCTTTTTCTTCCATCTTTTTCAAAACCTCTTCTGCTTTGGTTCCACACAGATTGTCTTTATTCAGTGGTGCGTCCAATAATTTTGATTTGACATGGTCTGGCAAGGTTTGTTGCTTAAGCCAAGCATGCCTTATAAGTACAGAACCTGTGACTGCTGCCCTGCAGGATACTTCTAGGGCGTCAAACCCACACTGCAGGGTACGCTTACTAACTTGGCTTGCAGAATGCATAAGCTCCTGTAATTCTTTATTTTCTGCACAGTCATGGAAGGTAGATAATTTTTGTTTAATAAGTTCCATAGTATGTTGCTGGTATTTCAGTATGTGGAACTGACAATTTAATGCTCTAGTGGCAAGAGTTGCAGAAGTGTACACCTTTTTACCCCATCTGTCTAAAGCTTGGGAATCCCTGTCCGAAGGGGTGGGATTCTTACCCGTGGTTGCAAATGATCTGTAGCCACTTCAGTAATGATGATGTAAGGAGCCAGCAATCCCATTTTCACAGACTTTGTTGTTATTTTATTTTATTTTATTTTATTTTTTATCTCACTATAAGCAGGACACCAGATCTCAGTAGGTCATGCAAACTACTTGTAGTTGCTTGATTAAAGATGCAGTTAGCGGTCCTGTTTTCACGGATTCTTCACAGTGTTGGGCAGTGTGCATGTGAAGGAACTGATGTAGGGACGTGCAAGAGTGCGTGTGTGTCCGTGTGCGATAAGTGAGACAATATTTTACTTAAAGAACCACAGACACACAGAGCGACAGAGCCACAAAGCCAATTTCAATAAAAAGCACTCTAATAATAATAATAATAAAAATAAACTCTCCACACACACACACACACACACACATATATGTAGATACACACAGAGAGAGATAAACAGCCAAATATATATATATATATATATATATATATATATATTTTTTTTTTTTTTTTCCTGGAAGACTGAAACACACAATGTAAAGGCTAAACTGTTGGTTAACATCTGAGTCTTTACTCTGACCAAAACATGCAAAGGAGGCTATTCTGGAATCTAAAAAATCTGGAGGTTTGGAGGGAAGGAGTACTGCTTAAGATCACAGACAGGATACAAGTCAGAAGGCAAGCTCCGCAGATGAGATTCATATGGCTAAAGCAGTCAGAATCAGGGTCCAACAGAGTGTATCTTGTTCAGTTGAAAGCTGCTTAAAATATCAGTCACACAGTGGACAATACAAAGGTTAAAACAATCTGCAGCTAATAAACTCCATGGCAGGGAAGAGAGAGGAAACAGATGTAACAGTTCTTGACTAAGGTAATTAAATATGACTAAAAGAATCATTTAACCAAACAATACCTATTACATTAGCTGGTGATTAAAACCAGTGTTCTACCGGTTTCCATTACACATTACATGCTGGTCTTGACCTAAATGATGAATGTTTGCACAGTTAATTTATTTAACTGTCTTTATTTAACATATGTGTTTGCCATACCATTAACTACTGCTGTATACAGTCTTGCCTACTGAGTGCACGCTTCACATGTGGCTATTTATAATATTATCTTCTTTACATATTTTTGGATTTGGTATAATTATTTTTTATATTCTGCCTCCTTCTTAACTGAAACAATTCTTTGGGGACAGTTGTCTTTCCCAATTATCAAAACAATAAATAAGTATCTACATAAATAAGGTGTCTGGGGTCAAATATGTATGTTTTGAAATAGTATGAATGTAGTACAAGTTTGTGACATGAAAGTATGAGTACTTTGTGGGTCACATGTAGACAGTTAAAAATAAAAGAAATCTTGGGGTGAAACAACATATAAGGCAGAATGGTGAGCTTGACAGATTAACAGAAAGTTCACTCACAAAACAGTAGCATTAAAGGAAAACAGTTATCTTCATTATGCAATTCTACAGTAATGACTTTGCAACTTATATTTAGTAAGTGCATTTTTGAGGATAAGGAGGCTGCATTTCCAGAATACATCTATTCATCTAGAAGGAAAATGAAAGTGAATGCACATATATGCCAAGTGTAAATTAACCAGATATTACAATACCCAGAGATTAATTTTATTTAATCATTTCACGCTTAATAGTTTCCTTAAGACATTTTCAGCTATCCCAATGTAATCCATACACCAAAGTAAATGTACTTGTAGCAATTAAATACATTCATACAAATGACATTCTAATATTTTTTAATATTATTATTAGAATGCTGGCTTTGTGGCTCTGTCTCTCTGTCGTTCTGTCACTCTAAACCAATTTCAAAAAAAAAAAATTCTAATAATGACAGAAGGACAATATTTTAGTCTAGGTAAAATTTTGCCCCTCTGTCGTTAGCGAGACACACACACACACACACACACACACACACACACACACACACACACACTCCCTAACACTACGGTATCTGTCACATTTGCCCACACACAGGCTGTCTAGGGTCAAAGAATGAAGTAAGATAGATGTATCCAGCAGTAACATGTTTTCTTTCTGTATTTCAAACCACTTAAAGGCTGTCAGTTCAATAAAAATCCATTTAATCAGCAAAATCAAAGTAAGGGCAGTTATTAAAGGAATATATTGTATTTTATGTAGATGTTACTTTCCAGCACAACTATTTACTGATGGGTGGTTGAATTTAGTGAAGGGCTTTTCGCATCTGGACTTCTGCTAATCATTCCCATTCTATTATTTGTGTAAATTGGTAAACTACATTGTTGTATGTGTAGTAAGACTGGGTGTCAGTGTTTAACTAAAATATTGTCCCTCTATCATAAGCAAGACAGAGAAAAAAATGCCAAACTTTGCTGTCATTGTGGCGGTGTGTCTCTGTGGTTCTGTCAAGCTTCTCGTGAATAACAAAGGGACAACATTTTAGTTATGCACTGTTGTTGTTTGTCTTTTGGCTTTTTCCTGGTAAGGGGTCGCCACAGCAGAACTCTGGTCCGCTAATGATTGGCAGTAGATTTTTTTACGAAATGCCGAGGTGCCAGCTCGACGCCCAACCTTCAACGAAGGCACGCCCATTTACGCACGCATGTCTTTCGAATGCTACCCAACCACAGGGAGGACATTCAGACTCTACACAGATGGCACTCCCAAGCCACGCTGAGAATCGAACGGGAGAACCTCTTGCTGTGAGGTAACAACGCTACCGCTGTACCTCCGCGGCATCATTTTATTTATACACTAAAAAGTAAAATATAAAAATATAAAAAAATACATATATTTTTTTAATAAGCAATGCTTTTTATTCAGTCGCTCTAAAATGAAAAAAAGAAACAAGAATACTGACAACTTTGCAAAGGACAGACAGACAAGGTGATTTCAGAAAAGCACTCAAGGTTGGTTTTGCTGATTCCTGCTGCTTCTTCTGGTACTTCATTACCACAATCAGCAAAACCAACCTCAAATGCTTTCCTAAAATCAGCTTCTGTGTGCTTCTTTTGCAAAGGTTTCAGTGTTCTTGCTTGTTTTTTACTTTTTAGAGCGACTGAATAAAAAGCATTCTTTACTAAAAATCTTTTTTTTATAGTCTTATTTTTTTAGCTTTGAGAATTCTTTTTCTACATGGTGGCAAAAGCAACCTCTACAGAATGTAAATCAATAAAAGCATTAATAAATATGTACAAGCATATACATATACACAGACATACACACACACAAAGCATGATTCTTTTCAAGTCATCTTTTTGTACATGCCTTATTACAGTTAAGCACTATAGCCTCTATCTGATATTGGGGTTCTCTTGTTAGACTTAAGACCCCAGGGCTTTGCCTATAGCTTTTCACCCAACATGCACCCTCTGAGAGTGAAACATGAGCAATAAACCCCTATGTTACTATTATACTCGAAGATGGCATTTTGATATGCCCTCTTCCAACTTCACCCCTCCTCTACCTCATTCAGAAATGCATCTGTGCACCCATGGGTGTACCTCATGTAGCCAACTGTGTGGCTTCATCTCTGTTGTCTACACTACTTCACACCCCTTGGATGTCCACTGGAAGGGTGCATACCTCCCCATCCTCAGAGTGCAGCACTATTCATCAGCTGTCTCAAATTCTGTCCCCTCTTTCCCCAATCACCCTCCAGCACCAGGCCAGTGATAGATCCTGGGTCAATGTGCACTACATACGGGAGCTCTCTCAAATGTCCTACCAGGCCAGCCTTGCTCTTTCTTTTGCAGTATCATCTTCTGTATACAAAAGTCACTCCTGCATCATTCCTCCCTTAAGTTTCCAAAGGGGTCTTGGCTTTATTTTTTTACTGATTATATAGTTCATTCTTCTTCCTTTGTATGGGCAACTACTGATGTATCCACCAGGATATAAAATTTGTACTCTGCAATCAGGCCAAGAGTAGAATTACTTAACATCTGAGATAAGTTAACATTTTTACGTTTGTTGTCCACCCATGCCATTTTTCATTCTGGGGATCCTTATTCCCTGACTATGTAGCACTGGTCCTATAAGACACTTTTATTTCTCTACTTCCTCTCCCCTCATAAAAATGAAACCCAGATGTCAGTGCATTCATCAGTTATATTCTGCTTTTACAACTACCAAGATCCCACGTGTCAGTGCATGCATCAGATATATACGGCTTTTACAACTACCCAAATCCCATGTGTGAGTACATGCATCAGTTATAATCTGCTTTTACATTTACCCAGATTTATATATTTATTTGACATTTGTTTACTGGGAAAGTATGACTGGGTGAGTGCCCATTTCAGTGGAGGCCTGTGGAGATTAGCTCCAAGACAATTAGTAAAAATTACAATACTTATGTACATTACATTAACAAATTACAGTGATGTAGGACATTACATATGTATCAGGAATCAATCACTTTTACATACACAGTAGGTACAAATCGCACCACAGAACTACAGTTATTTTTGCATATGTTAGATAAACTGTCTTACTTAATAGCAACATACAGTGCATTTAACAGGAGACTATCTCTGTAAGTCAGATAGACCTCACAACAATACAGGCAAAATTCTACAAATATATAATGATGCAAGCGATACTGTAAAGGTGATCGTATTTTATGGGACTTGCTGATAGGACGGAGAGAGGACAGGAAAGACAGAAGTAAAATCGACTGTAGTAGCTAGGTCTTAAAGAGTAAAGTGTGGGGTAGGCATGATGAGGAAGGACAAGGAAAAGTAAGGTTATGAGAAGGTATAGTGGTGGGGAGGGTGAGGTCAGAAACGGGGAAAAAAGGGTTTAGTTAAACAAGGAAGTAGGGAAGGGAGTTAAGAAACAGACAGCTTGAAAAAGGTTAGGTGCGTTAATTGAACTGAGAGAGAAGATAGAGAATGAAAGAATTAAGTATCTGTAGGAGGGAAAATGAATGAGTAGATTTCTGCTTTGGTATAAGGGGAAGGGGAGAGAATGTGAGGGAGGTAAAAAAAAATAGTATAGTTCAATATGATGGTCAGTGAGAGAAGAAGACACTAGGTGAAGAGATATTGAATAGGTGGATGTGGATTAGCCAGGATTTGTGCATTAACAAAGCCAGGTAATGATTAGGTGATTTTTAAGTATTTTTTTTAATTTGTGGGGTTACCTTCCGTTATGATAGTTTGAAGGATACTGTTCCAAATTCTGGAGACATAGCTGGAGTAGAGAGAATCACCAATGGTACTACTGGATTTGGATATATGGAGTGGAGATCTCATGATCAGTTATACTCTGCTTTTACAGTTACCAAGATCGCATGTGCCTGCACATGCATCAGTTAAATTCTGCTTTTACAATTACCCAGACCCACGTATTAGCGCATGTATCAGTTATACTCTGCTTTTACAGTTAACCAGATCCCACATGCCAGCGCACGCATCAGTTATACTCTGCTTTTACAATTACCCAGATCCCACGTCAGTACATGCATTAGTTATACTCTGCTTTTACAATTACCCAGATCCCACTTGTCAGTACATGTATCAGTTATACTCTGCTTTTACAGTTAACCAGATCCCACATGTCAGCGCACACATCAGTTCTAACCTGCTTTTATAATTTTCCCAGACCCCGCGTGTCAGTACATGCATCATTTATACTCTGATTTTACAATTATCCAGATCCCACGTGTCAGCGCACTCGTCAGTTATACTCCACTTTTACAATTACCCAGACCCCACGTGTCAGTACATGCATCAGTTATACTCTGCTTTTACAACTACCCAGATCCCAATCCACTTGAAAGTTGGGGCACTCCCCTTCCTCTATGATCTGCCTTAAATCATACATCACCACTGAATTAAGACGTTTTCCATACTTTTCTTCCATATAGCTCATATTCACAGGGATACAGGCATGCTACAAAACAGTCCCTGACCCCTGTCAGTAGGCATCCTCTTGTCTGTGAAACAAGCAATACTTCCAGTAGAACTCAGACAATAAAATTTCTGTCTCCACCTGCAGCTTCAGCCCTTCTTAGAGAGAGGCAGAGTTCTACGGGTAAAATCTCAAGGTGTTTCAGGGGCAGGGGATGCTCCCCCCCAAAAAAAAATACACTGCAGTGCCAACCATTCTGCCTGTACTGTCTGAAGATGTACAATATTACCCAGGCTCAAGTTTTCCCACGAGAAGTTCCACCTTACCAGTGAACCTGTCTTGAAATAATTCCAATGAGTTTTCAACTTGTTTTCATAATGTTCCGATTATCTGGAAAAAGCTATCCAACTCTAACCTTTTATTTTTTTAATTAAGCAGAATATCCTCATAATAACTCAACAATGATACAGACTGTACCCTGTAAGACTCCTTCAGGAAATACAAGACTTATACTTATTGACGTGGGGTACAACAGAATGAGCTCTCCGCATCTCTCGCTCGCTTTTTCCTTCAACTACAATCTTTTACACAAAAGTGTGAAATTACATTTCTGAAACTGTTCAAGTAGGTACCGCAAACTGATGATAGCCGATATATAACCCACATTGTACTATACTTCCCAAAGCTGCAGAACTGAATCTAAGCTGGGTAGGATCTGTATTAATGCTGATATTTTTTGGTAGAAGACTTCAAAATTAATTGTCCAGTACAATGCAATGACAATCTGACAGCTAATTAACTGGTCATAAAGTCTTTCCCAAGAAAAGAAAAGAAAAGAAAAAGATGATGATGTTAAATTACCCCAACTTTTGTACAAAATATAAATATATTGCTCATGGAGTTTTCACCCTCACAGCTTCATGCAGCTGATAGTGCCAGTTTTCAGTGTTCACTCCCAGTTTTGAGTTATATGGAAAAGAAAGCCCTGCAACCTCATTATTTCAACAACATTAATTCATAACAAAATAACATTTAAAGTGTCTGAAAAGGTTGGTCCACCAAATGAATACTTTTGTGGTGTAAATATACAGCCTAGTTCCTCCTCCTCCATACCTGGGGTTCCTACAGAGATGAGAGACAAACAATACATTGAAAGGATTGCAGTGTTCATAACAGAGAACAGCAACTCAACTTTAGAAATGGACATAGGTTCTAAAAGGACAGCTGCAGAGAAATTCAATACATGCTGTCACTGCTGTGAGGACTGGGGTTGTCACTGATGTTCAGAGACAGGCTGCCATGTCAACAGCTATACTTACTTTTGTACAAATTTCATAATCAGAACAGATGCTGCTATAACTGCAAATCTCTCGTCTTTTCAAAGAAATGAAATCCCTCTCTGTGATTTACACCTTTAAATATAGTCAGAGTTATTTTCCCACCTCAGTCTGCATATGTCTTTATTAAATCATAGGGTGGCTGACCACCACATCAAGCTTGTATGTCCTAAAGCAGCTTCTTCTTCTTTCGGCTTTTCCTGGTTAGGGGTCGCCACAGCGGATCACCTGTCCGCTCATGATTGGCAGTGGAGTTTTACGGTGTCAAGTTACCAGCCCAGAACCCAACCTTCCACAGAAGGCACAAACACGCACTCAGGCCTAAGGCCTATTTAGAGTGTCCAATCTATCTACAGCATCTCTTTGGGATGTGAGAGGAAACCCACATGACCACAGGGAGGACATGCAGACTCCGCACAGAAGGCACCCCAGCTGAGGATCGAACCACAGAACCTCTTGCTGTGAGGTGGCAATGCTAACCGCTGCACCACCATGGCCGCCCTGGTAAATTGTTTTTAAGCACTTAAGTAGGTCATATGGATGCTAGACAGACACTGAATGATGTCCACAAAACAGGCAAACAGCTAGAAGAGTCACAGAATGATGAAAGTCCACAAAAAAACAAACTACAGCAGTCAAAGATGTGTTGAGCATAAAGTATACAGCCTGCGAGATAATACACTCTTTCACAGATTTCAGAGGTACCAGACTCCACCAGTACAGTATGCCACACTCAACAACAACTAGAACATTTGTTAACGATAAATCAATTAATTCATAACACCAGAAACAAGTGCAATGTTTTTTTTACAAAACAACAAAACCCTTCCAAATAATCTACATGGGTCTGTGGCAGACAGGAATGGTGCCCTGACTGTGACCCAAGTGACCTGGTTACAGGTTGTGGCCTTAGCACTGGAGTAGCCAAGTAGGGGGAGGGACAGGAGTGAAAAGATGTTAACCACTCATCTGTCATGGTGGTGGGGTTGCAGTTGTTTAGGAAGCACATAGAAAGTGCAAATTCTCTAGTAAAGACATGGGAAACCACTTACTTGTGCATCAGGAAAGGTTGGAGAGCTGCTTGCCAGCAATGTCCCTTGTGGAAGTGAGGGTTAACCACCACCACGATCAAACCACTGCACATTCGCCTTTTTCTGCTTAGCTGACCATGCATGAGAAGTTAGGGCCAAAAAGCAAACACCCTTAAACTACTTCTGTCAGCCAACTTCTATCCTCAATAATAAGGGAACAAATGGGTCAACTAGCTGAGAGGGAGCTGATGATCTCAGGGAGTAGAGGCAAAGACTGCAAAAAATACTTTAGATATTTCAGACTTGCTTTAGTAGCATCAGCATTTGAATTTCTAACACCATGTAGAAGTGAAATCCAAAATTATTTAATTCCTTTTCTGAGCCAAGAAAATCTCACACCACCTATCCACAAAAGGTTTCTGGTAAAGACGTGCATCTGCCCCAGTTAGAACATAACCTACATGTAATCATTTTTATATTTAAAAAAAAGAACATCCTTGCCCTATAAAATTCAGCCAACAAATATGAAGATTCGTTATTCAAGCACCTTGAACAGAATACTATTGCCTTGCACTCAAAGTTAAGTGGCTCACAGTAACGCAAAGGGTTAAACCACTTCCAAGATCACTCATCTTTATAGGTTCATACTAGGCTATCTGCCCTAGGGCATTTAAAAGCCTAGCCAGAGTGTGTGTGGCTTTCACCACCCCTTAGGATGAGAATACTATACCCATTAGTTTGCTGTGCCTCTGTCCAGCAGTGATACAGAGATGATTCCTGGGGTAAACCTACGATCTCCCATCCACTCGTCAAGATTTCTCTTGAACAGAGTCAGTGAGGGGCTCTGCCTCACATGGACTGGGATTCTGTTCCATAGTGTAGGGAGTCTCTGGGTGATGAATCTGTCCCTCCAGCATGTCCTATTTATATCCGTGTTGAGGTTTAAGTCTCTTGCTCTCGTGGCTCTGGTGGATTTGGATTTTTTGAGGTGGAGCATGTCCATTAATAAAAAACATTAATGTTTTTTAATCCAGAATCCATGCCATTCTTCACTAATCATCTCACCTGTTATAGCTCAAACTATACCTGCAGATTACTTACATCTCTACACTCATTCCTTATATACCCAGAATCACATTCCACTGCAAAGACCACAGTTTGTCTATAACAGCACTTCTTCTTTCGGCTTTTCCCGGTTAGGGGTCGTCACAGCGGATCATCTGTCCACTCATGATTGGCAGTGGAGTTTTATGGTGTTGAGTTGCCAGCCCGGCACCCAACCTTCCACAGAAGGCACACACATGCACGCACTCACACCTAGGGCCAATTTTATAGTATCCAATCCACCTACAGCATGTCTTTGGGATGTGGGAAGAAACCGGAGCACCCGGAGGAAACCCATGCGACCATAGGGAGAACATGCAGACTCTGCACAGAAGGCACCCCAGCCAAGAATCGAACCAGAGAACCTCTTGCCTATAACAGCACTACAAATTCAGAAAATCATTCTCAACAGATCTGAAACCGACTGCCTTAACCCAGTTTCAAACCAAGTGTAAAAAAGAATCCTATTCAAAGATGCCAACTTCACATATATTTTAAACAACACTCTCAGGTAGCGCATAACCACTCCATCACTCATTCCTTTTTGGCTATGGGCATTATTCACACTCCAGGTGACTGGATTGTGGACACTGCTGTGCAGCACTGGGTGGGGGGTTGCTGCATTCCTGAGTGTGACATCCTTCAGGGCTGGTGGAGGCTCAGGTGGATGTAAAAGATTCCATGGAACCTATTGGAAAGAGTAAGGCAAGTACCTTGATGTCCCTGCCAAATTTTCCCCTTGTAGTAGAAATACCACCCTGGGTCTCCCTTGAAAAGAGGACTCTAGCCTAGTGGGACTAACATGATTAAAAAAAAAGATAAATACATAAATAAAACTTCCTCTACAGTATCACCCTCAGGAGATGGCCCTTCCCCATGAGTGACTAAGATACTTCCAATCCTGGGGACAAAGCCTCACTACCCCTTCTCTTTCTCTCCTTTCTTCCTCTGCGCTTCTCACGCTTTTCATTTGGTTTCTCTACTTTTACTCTACTACTTCTTTACTGTTGGCAGGCAGCTGGCATAGTGGTTAAGGTGTTTACCTCATAAACATGAAGTACAGGCACAGAGCTTTATTCTCATTTTGGGGGAAACTGGCTAGGCTTAAAATGGTCTACAAGGACAAAGAGTCTAGTACTTACCTATGGACTACAATTACACCTGTTCATTTTGCTGTATACTTCTTTCTACATAAAAGTATAACTGTACAATACTTATATACATTGTTTATAATGCTTTATTGTTTGTCTTTTTATTTTCAGTGTATCCTAGTATCTACTTATCTTGGCTCCCCCTGTAAAATGTTCCATCTTGGTCAGATCTCTACCCCCCGTTAACACATTTAAATAAACAAATCAGCATTTCTGGAAGGATACACTCTTCCTGTGAACTAGAGATGGAATCAGTTGCCACTTTTCTGTCTTTTTTCTGCCACTACATTTCAGTAGTTCTGCTGGAGTTATATGAAGTGGTAATGGAGCTAGAAAGGGTGCCCACTGCTCCAACCAAAATGTAGAAACAAGAAGAAAGTGTCTCAATTTCGTAAAATCCCAGAGCATATTTTCTCTCCTTATGTGGACAACCTACCTCTGAAGATTCTCCATTTCACCACAGTCATCATCATAAGACTTGCACCCACTCATCTGAGCTGACAAAATCAATAACACTGAATGGCAGAACTCTAATAGTAAGCAATTGTGGTTCATTTTCACAAAGGAGATGATATGTACCACACAGTGATCTACAGATGCAGTTTAGTACTCAACATCTTATTAAAGCCTCTGGAACGTTGCATATACTCATTTTTGCAACCTCTTTGAAGTGCACAATACAATAATGGAGAGGCAATATAACACAAGTACCTATTACATTCTCCAAACATGTACTCAAGGTCAGTTTCATAGACCTATGGAAGATGCTTAAGGTCTTCAGCTACGAATTGGTCACTTTTACTTGCCAGCCTAAAATCTTTGATGGCCTATGCATAGTTCTAGAACAAATGCATCAACTTTTCCCATATGGTTACTTGCAATCTAGTCTATCATGGTAAGTACAATGCTATAACGATTGTTCCTAGTGCTGTTACTGCAGAACAATTACGACATGAGCTCCACTACTGAACCGAAGACAGACAGTGGATCAGTGGGAAAATGGTTACAGCCAACTCTTCAATCAACTCTTTCAGATGAGAAGGTATAGACCATTTACTGGCATGGCAAATCACTGATTACAAGTTTGAACAAATCTGATAATGTGCAGAGGGGAATTAAGCAGTGCCCATGAACAAAGAAGCATACAATGCCCATATTAAAATTAATGCATTTCACAATAGCACTATGAGTAATGGGTAAGCAGGAGTGTGGGTGACTGCAATCCCCCACATCACCTTTTTTTCCTGTGAATTTTTTTACTCCTGAATGCTACTCACATTTGGGAAGCTTCACTCCTTTGTAACTGTACTTGTGTCAGGCAATCACAAATGTGTTGATCAATCATCAGGAAGTCTACGTGGTCCTTTAAAAGAAACACGGTTTAAACGAAAATAGGTGTATGTATGGAAAACGTGAGTAAGATGTATAAGTCGTGGCATCAACAGATGGCTGCTGATCAACTGTGAAGGCAAAAAACAGAATTGGAGAAAAAACTTAAAGACCAGTGAATATCACATGGGAAATGCACCATTGTTTCGTATACAGATGATACCATCTCCTTTTACTCCCAAAAAATCACAAATGGTAACTCTGAGTTCAAAATGCAATCAAGACTTCCTAGAACCGAACTGTTGCTCCACAACCCATGATGTAACAAACGCTGTTCTCCATTACTTTGAGGGACATCTCTTGCAAAAAATCATCTTTTAGTTTGATGTAATTGCTGAAAGTTGTCTCAATGGGCAAGTTAAATGGAAAGTGATCTGACAAGACAACAGTTCAAAAAATGGTTACAAAGGTGACAAAAAGTTTGAATTTTGAATCAAACATTTCAATCTATAGGTTAAGCGTTCATGACTTGAAAAAGCAAGACATGCTGGCCTGATGCTTAAATTTGCTGTGCCTTATCACCTTGCTGGTCATAGAAAGCTTGACATCACTTAACTACTAGGTGACATCATTACTGTAATGTCATGACAGTGCATAAGCAAACTGTAGGAAAGCAGATTAACATTGCCCATGTGCTAACAGCCTGGCGTAATATATGTATGTCAGCAGCAACCAAGCTACAAACTATAATCCACATCCTACAGGGCCTCTGAAAAAATCTGATACAGATCCAAAGCTATAAAAAAGGTTTTAATCAATAAACCCTATCTTCCTTAGATAAGTCCTAATAAAATTCAGAGATCTGCCAAGTTACCCTGCTTTCAAAGCTTACTGTGAGATTATTTTATCTTAAACAGAACATTTGCCAAGGACTGCAAGCAGATGACAGGGCAAGCAAGGCCTTGCTTCCATCTACAGTTGGCCAGTCTTACAATGGTACTACACAGTCATCTTGAGACCTTATGTACTAAAGATTTACAGTCATCTTGTGACCTTATCTACTAAAGATTTACACAGTCACCTTGTGACCTTATCTACTTACAATTTACTTACTTCTTTATCAATTCTTGTTTACCAGGAAATTGCACTGAAGTCAATGGATCAATTTCAGGCCCTGCCTGAGTGAGTTCAATCACAGTAATGCACAGGTATTAAAAACTAATCCCAGTAACACACGAGAAATAAAAACACAGCAAGATATCGGAAACATAATTGTCACAAGCAACAGTAGTGGATATATATTAAGATATTACAAGAGTACCAGTAGTACTATATACAATATTTATAAACATACAGTATTTACAATCAAGCTGACCATGCAATTAGATTTCCAAAATGGTGAATGTGGAAGATGAACCGTAACCCAATCTGCATGTACTGCAACAACCTTTTATTTATTTTAATTTAATCTAATAAACAGCACTGAATGTCATACCGGTCCATTTGCACAGAACTGCACAGACAAACATGACACGTAAATGCAAGTCATGGCTTGTTTTTGTCTGCTTTCAGAACTCCACTCTTCTGCATCATCATATGTTTTGTTGCATTTGTATCTGTGCTACTGTCATGTATTTCCCAATACACATAAAAAGGAACATCTATGCTGAGCCCTCTGTTACCACCAAGTCAGTAAATTAATAATTAAAGAGAAAACTATATAAATATACACGTTTATAGATATATATATATATATATATATATATATATATATACACACACACACAGACAGATATAGCTCTATTATGTTTGTTAGAAAAGTCAAAATGCTGAAAAAAGGTCTAAAACACAAAATCTCTACACTTATTTAATGCCGGAGGACCCCTTGCTAATCATATATGCCAACTCTGAGACTGCACAACAGTGGGATAAGGGAAAAATTACATTTTCAAGATTTTGTACTTTACACATTTTCTGTTTTAACATTTTTCTTTTTGAACAAAAATGACAGAAGGAAAAAATATACACACACACACACACACACACACACACACACACACACACACACACACACACACACACACACACACACACACACACACACACACAATACTTAGAGAGCTGCGTGTATGAATGTCTTGGATTTAAAGTGAAGAACTGCAATGATTACAGGAAACAGTGGAAATGATAACCCAAGTTCAGTATTATTCATAATCTCCCCAGTGTTCATTTGTTTTGCTGCCATACACCTGCTAATTAAACCAACTACACATCAGTAGTGGCAGAGATGATAATAATAATATGCATGATTTCCCCTTATCTAATTCACACTGCATATCAACATCATTAAATTTGAAATAGTCTGCTGGCAACAGAAAGCGCTACTTCCTGAAGTACAAAATGAAATCTGAGGTACAGAATGGAACTAAGACAGTTAACAGCAAAGTGAAATTCCATTTTATTCCACCGTCTGAAACAGATGTGGAAGCTAGAAATAACAACTAAGCATCAGGTTTCAGAGACTTGTCTGGACTAAGCAATGCGAGTGATTGATTGAATGACCTAACTTCTGAACACTGTAGCTATACAACCAGGAGAGGTACTGATGGATATACGATCCTTCTTTGTCTTAGTACACCCAGTGGTTGTTTTAACAAGTGTTCAGAATTAACTTCATTGCATTACTGTTCATGTGATCACAATTCTAGTTTAAACAGTTCCTTTTTATCAATTACTTTGACTGCTCAACACCAGAGAAAAGAGTGACAGGGTGTTCTAAATTTCCCTAATGGGAGAAAGGAAGTCACCACATGTTTCCTTACTCAGTAATGACATGAATGTAGTCCATGTTTAGAGCTGTCAATCATCTACTTTGTTATGTCACGATACTGCCTCTAGTAAAGTAACAAATATGCATTTCTGAGAACGACACCTGACAGGTGATCGTATATGAAAAAGCACTGGATTACCCAAAGGCATGATGAGACCCAGAAAAAGGCTGCATTTCAGCAAGATCTAGTTTTCTCAATACCATCCACCATGTACGGTATAGCACTTACACAATGGGAAGTCAAAAAGTAAATAATCTGACTGTACATCTCAAGTACTCAATTTTCGCAGATTGTCTAGATTTTTGGTCTGTTCCTCATAAAATCTCTGGGTTTCTGGCAAATCAGGGAGGACTGAAATCACTATATAGAGACAAACATTTGAGTTTCAGACTTCATATCCTTCAAGAAAATGTAAAAAAAAATGCATGTTAACCCAAATCCTGTTATTCTAGCAACTTTGTAAGTTTACTAGAGCAATATTTAAAACTTGTCCCCACATTATTTTAGGCTTTGCCCACATTTCTTGCGCTAAGAAATTGAGAGGTATGATTCTAACTTAGAAACTGTTACTGAAATTTACTTTTTCTAAATATGGTTTTAAAGAACAGTTTCTCCACAATGAGTTTCCTAGGGAAAGAAAACAGTAGCTTGAACACACCTGGTAATGCACAGTAATATGACAGTGCAGTGAAACAGTAGCTTTCTGACCAAACTGTGTGTGTAAGCGTAAGCACATTGGACAAGTGACTGGTGCCACCTAGGAGGCTTCCTATCACAAAAACAAAATGTAAAATTACAGATCCCAAATGCATGCCCCCCCCCCCCAAAAAAAAAAAAACACAAAAAATGATACTATAAAAGCTTTTCTATAGGGGAACTTTTACCTGCCACCTTCACCCCGCCCCCCGTACTCCTGCTAAGCAACTGGCATATACTTAGTCCAGGAACACACGTACCTGAGAGCAAGAGGACACTGTCATGTAATACAATTTCAGACATTACACCCCTACATTCATACTTGGAGTTACACTGTTCCAAGGAACTCATTTACAGTTCTGGAAATGTAAACAGGTACTTGATCTAACATCTAGCATCTGTATAACATGCAAATGCACATACCTGAACACGTGACTGTTGAATCCCAAGCAACCAACCATAAGCACTTCAATACTACGGCTGCCAGGATCACTTAGATATTGCTTTGTATCATTTTATGTGAGCATTATGACTTGGATATCAAATGTATTCCTGAATGTTTGATAAGTCTTACTTAACTTTAACAAGTTTTACAAAGTTACGCACAACTGGGTGGGAGAATTTCGACTACTATTTGTGTTATTACTCACTTACAGTGTAATCCCAGGCAAGTTACTCTTACTGCATTTACTTTTGTATCTTTCTCATATTACATACAATTGCTGTAAGTCACACATAATAAAAACCCCACTTAAGCCAGTTCATTTACCAGTGCTTTATGCCTAACCGGAGGTCCTTTTTCTTTCTTGATTCTTTGTTAACATTCCCAAGACCCTCACTATGTCCTGTCTTGTTTTTGGAATAATAAATTAAAAACAATCTCAGCATACCTAGAAACTAACCCAGAGCCAGCAATCCAATCACAATACAAGATACATCATGGGTAAATGCATGCTGGCCTCTCCACGTATAACTTCTGCACCAGTGATGGCATGCTGGCCTCTCCACGTATAACTTCTGCACCAGTGATGACATCATCAATGAATAAGATCTTCTCCAATCCTCAATATAAATAAATGAACAAGACCAGTCCTAGCAGTGCCATCTGTGCATTCCACTGATTAACATTCTTAGTTCTTCCTCTGAACCCTCCTCCCCAACCGTGCTCTGTTTCCTGTCAGTTTGCAAACTTCTCTGAGGGTCCAAATGGAGAGATGATAAAGGTTCAAATGGAGAGATGAGTAAGGTCTGAATGAAGAGATAATAAGTCAACAAACAAAGAAGAGTAGTATTGTTGAAATTGAATTCATCCTCAAGTCTTAGTGAGTACCTTCATGAGGTGGACCCCGTTTTTCACAAAATCTCACCAAGACGACACTGACATATAGAATGTATTTTATATAGCATATATCATGGACAGAAGTAGGTGAAAAATTAAAAAAAGTTTACTGGTTGCACAAGATCCAGGATAAAAAAAGTGCCCAATCTTGCTAGGCGCACTGGTGCCAGGATTGGAAAAAATGGCAGTGTAGAATCCTCAAAATAAAGAAACATTCTTACAATGGGGCCAGGCCCAGGGGGAGGACGCCACCCCCCCCCCCCCCCTGCTGTAGAAGGAAGTAGCAGTCCACAAAAATCACAAACAGTGACAGGGCAAAGAAGAGCCATAAAGACAATACAGTGGACTACTGAAGATAAGAAATGATGTATTCTTACTATTATGCAAAAAGCCCATAATTTCCAGACACGATATACAAAAAGATTAAGAGAGAAATTACAGAATGAAACATATTTCCAAAAGAAAAACGGTCAGAAGCCTCAAATAAAAATGTGTCCATTAATACAACAAATATGCGAAAAACAGTATTCAGACCAAGAAATTTTGATCTGTTTGGAAAAAGAGGAATCTGAGAAAGTGTGAAAATATAAATAACAAAACACAGAGACGTTTGAAAAGTATAAAAAAAAGAAATATGGACATGGGAAAGAAAGAGAAATTTGATATGGTGCAATATTTATGTAAAGGCAAAAGCCAAATTAATCAATATAAAGAAGGCAGCTGCAAAGATATTTGAAGAGAAATACAGGCAAAGGCATCCAGATATGGAAAATTTCACGATAAAAAAAATATCACAAAATGGGAATGTAAAAAAGAAGACTGGTAAAGCAGAAGTTCAAAAAATAGAAGCTGAAGTTATGGAGTGCCTGCGAAATGAAGGATTTGGTGTAGAATGTCTAACACCGGTTACATCACATCATGATAGAAATGTTAATATGAAGCTATAAAGCAATTTGCACTTCCTGTTCTAACTTAGTTTTGGAGTGACTGACTGACTGGCCCCAAAACGTGTTGGATAGATTGGACAGGAAAACAAGAAGGATGCTTCATGCTCACCAACTGATTTATAAAAATCAGTGGATACCAGGACTATATATTCCCCGTTCCAAAGGAGGGATGGCCCTCCTTGAATTTCATTACATATATAGATCTGAAATCATGGGACTGCACATACATGTGCTGACCTCACAAGACCCAAATGTAGAGAAAGTTTTGAAACATGAGAATAAGTCTAAGATGACTTCTCTGCTTAGTCTAGCAGAAGCATATTGGCATCAAGCAGGAATGGAAATTAAACCAGAAGTAGATAGAAATCAGTCAGCAACTGAATGTGTCAAGAAACAAAAGAAAGAATATAAGGTGAAGGACCAGATGAAAAGGCAAGAAATGTGGAAAATGCATAAATATAGTTGCAATTATAGAAAACTCCTGGAAGAACCTCATGCTGATCAGGATCAAATGCAGGAATGGTTGAGGGGAGGCAAATTCAAACCAAGAGATGAAAGGTTAATGTTGGCAGCCCAAGATAGTGGGGGCTACATACAGGGAAGTTTACAAAGTCCATTGAACATGTGGGAGAAACAGACAAATGTAGGTTTTGTAAAATAGAATTGGAAACAGTTGCACACCTCATTGCTGGTTGTGACATACTAATGGCAGAAGGACTGTATACTGAAAGGCATAATAATGTGGCAAGACTGTTACACTGGGGATTGTATTGTACATTACAGTATTGAAGTGGCTGAAAAACACTGGAAATATGAGCCACAAAGCATCACAGAAAATAATGAAGTCAATATCACATGGGATCACCCATTACCAAACAATTCAAAAATAGATGCTAGAAAACCGGACATAGTGGTCCATGAAAAGAATACAAAAGTAGCATTAATCACTGAAATTGCTACACCCAGTGACTACAGTGTCTTGTGTACAGAGAGACACTAACTCATAAAATATCAAGATTTGCAGGAAGAAACAAGAGCAATGTGGAAGAAAGATACCCAGACAGTTCCAATAGTAGTACCAGCAATGGGTCTTATAAGAAAGAAAGAATCTCCAATCATATTTAGATATGTCACCAATACATGTAACCACATACAAACTGCAGAAGGAGTAATTACTGGCCACACTGTGGGTACTGCTAAGAGCAGTTCTGGCTGACATCAACGATTGAAACAATACTAATTTCATCAACTTTAATCGAACTTTGACTCAGGAATGGGGTCCATTCCTATCACGGTATTGGACTTGGAGAAATTAAAAAAAGACATAGCTTGTCTACAAGTCATTATGCTGCACTTCTAGCCAAATGATGGGACACCGAGAATGATAATTGCAGAAAGTTTATGACAGCAGACGAGACACTGCTGCCAGTGATAAACATTATAGCAAGCTCAGAAGAATAAATAGAGGTGCTAGTAGTCTTCTTATCCTAACTACTTAACAGGTCACAGCATAGTTCTCAACCAATCAGGGACAAATCACAACATGATCCAGGACAAATCCAAAAATAATCGGGGACAAAATATTAGCACTATTAACTTGAGACAATAAAAGAAAAACAGAATGTGAATTAATATACAGTTTCTGAAGTAAAAGAAGTCTATACTTCTAATTATGGTTGTTATTTATTAAGTGCGGTTCACCAGTTTTTCTCCAACAGTCACCAGTTTTAGAGGGATTAAGAGGGACAGAGCTAAAATTTGCATCAAAATTAGGGACATTTGAGAGGTGTGGGCCACTGGCATTAGTGAAATTACCCATGTGATGACTGTGGTTAAAGGAAGCAACATACAGGTGTAGGATAAGAGGTTATCAGGGACCTGGGGACCCAGGTTGACAGTGGCCTTTCTTTTGACACTCACATTGCTAAAGTGGTTAGAAAAACTTTCTACATTGCCCACCTGATCACGAAGGGATTCACATCCAGATCAAGTGAGGTCATTGTTCCCCTGTACTCTTCACTTATCAGACCAATGATCAAGTACAATGCCCCATTCAGGATGTATCTCACCCGACACCTGCAGCAATTGGAGAGACCCCAAAAGTTCCTCACCAAAAGGATAAAGGGACTCCAAAATCTGTCATATGCTGCCAGACTGAAGAAACTCCAGCTCTATTCAGTCGCATACCGTCTGCTCAGAGGTGATCTGTGCCTGACATACAAGGCCATGTTCAACCCGGAATTAATGGACATGCTCCACCTCAAAAAAATCCAAATCTACCAGATCCACTAGAGCAAGCGACTTAAACCTTAGCACGGATATAAATAGGACATGCTGGAGGGATAGATTTGTCACCCAGAGACTCCCTATGTTGTGGAATAAAATCCCGGTCCATGTGAGGCAGAGCACCTCGCTGGCTCTGTTCAAGAGAAATCTTGACCGGTGGATGGGAGATCGTAGGTTTACCCCGGGAATCATCTCTGTGCCACTGCTGGACAGAGGCACAACAAACTAATGGGCACAGTATTTTTTAACATAAGGGGTGGCGTAAGCCACAAAAACTCTGGGCTAGGCTTATAAATGCCTTAGGGCAGATAGCCTAGTATAAACCTATGAACCTATGAGAAACGCAAAGCTTTCAAGAAGAAACTGATACAAGTATGCATGCAACAAAGGGGACTATAGAAAAAGGAAGCAGCATTTTATGGAAAGTACATGTCCACATACAAGAATCGAGACTCCAAGCTACAAAGATGTTGTTAAATGATTAATGCACACCAGTGATAAACTCTGGCTATGAAATAGAAAAACAGATGACTAAAACTAAATACAGAAAACAGCTAACATAGAAGTAGAGGATGACTTGGGAATAATGACTTTTTAACATGCTTATAATAAACATCAATATGAAGTGGGTAAATGCAAGGGCAGAAAGACTGCAGACAGCCTAAAGTATACGTCAGTAGCTGGGAAGGAAATATATGGTAATATATTTATTTAACTTTATGATAAAGAGTTTATTAATACTAGTTAAACTACTGTCACCTACATACATAACACAGAAGGAGAACGAGGTAAGATCATACACAAAATGGATAAGAGTATAAAGGAGTTGTGTTGCAAAATAGGGTTAAAAGCGTTGGATGGTGGAGTGATACCCATGTGCTGGTGTTCAGGAAATGTGGGTAACTGAATATAAAAGTGCATGTGGTGGTATGCATATACCTGAAAGGAATGGCTGGATATATTAATATTCTTTATCAAGGCAATCATACACAGTGATAACTGCAGGACAGACTTTATTATGTAACATTTGCCTGATGGTAGAAGGAAACAGTATGTCTACTCCAGTCTGCTGAGTACATTTAACACTCTTTCCCCCTTCCATCTCTACTTCCCTCTTCCCCATTTTCCATGCCTTACTGAATACCTCTGTGGATTTCATACAATCCATTTAGATGGATCTAGGACTCTCCATTAAACAGATGTTACACTGAAATATAAACCACTGAACACTCTTTTGCAAATGTGCATTTATCAAAAATGCATTTTCGCCAGAAGCTAAGTAAGCAAACAGTTGTTGGCATGTAGGTTTAGTTGTACATCAACATGTGGTGTAGATTGTACAATTAAACAAACTGTTGCTTAGATCGCAGTACAGTCGGAATAAGGGAATATTCCTATTTCCCCACTGTAGTGCGATCTCAGAGTGAGAATATTAAAGTGGGGGGGTGTGGGGGTCACAGGCCCCCTGCATAAACATGAGTGGTTTTTTATTATTTAATATTTTTTTTTCTGCGAACGTGTGTTCGGTGGTTTACGTTTCGGTGAAACGTGTTTGACGGAGAGTCTTAGATCCATTTACATAGTCCATTCTATAGGTTTTAAATCCTGTTTGTGAAGAAGTATTTTTTGGATATCCAAGGAGTAACTCGTCCCCATGTTCATTCATTCAACCTTTGTTGACCAGGTAAATCTTCCTGTGCTGAGACCAGCTTTCAGAATCTGGGGAAAGAAGTATCCAATAAGACAATATTCAATAGCAAGACTAACAATTAGCGAATATAAACAATACATAGTAAGCATACCATGACTGTAAGATCAGAAGTAAAACTGCAGCGATGTGAGAAGTCTGAATATCAGGACTGATAACCAGCAGGCATAAACCAAGATGTAATAATTAGTGCAACAAAACTGCAAAATTTCAAGTACAACAGAAGTACAATTTATTTGTGATTCATTATACTATATTACCTGGTAGAAAAAGGTCAGGCTTTGGTAACCACAGTTCGCGCTACAGCAAATTAAGGTCAGGAATAATAAGGGTTATCTATGTACTACGAAACAGTAGGAAAATGCCTAAAGATATCTGACAGAAAACTTAAAGAGGGGACACTTTTTAAAGACAAGCTTGGTCCCACTGTTGAACAGTCAGAATGTACAGGAAAAGCTATACTTAAGAAGTGTAAGAAACCTAAATGAAGGAAAAAATAAACACGGATAACTGCACTAGATGATGTAATGAATCACTACATTTGTATTTTATTTACAAACAACTAAGGCATACATTTACAATACCTATATAACACTTAAGTTGTTCTGACAATAAGACTGTCACTTGGACTGCATACATTTTAGAACAAAGTACCTGCACTTTTGGAATCGTATCCCCAGTCAACTACATTTTCAATTAATTTCATCTTGGCAGGCTGGTACTCCTTTCAAGCCCAATCCTTACAGTTCTGAAACAGCAGGAGAATAAAGGGGTGGTAATCATCATTACAAATTAAACTAAGGAAATTGACAATCTGTAAATATGAGTGCAGTGACATATAATGTGAAAGTCTTAATTTATAGTGCTATCTAGTTTAGGAGAGGAGGTATAATTTAACACCCTTAATTGTGCATTAGAGGAGGGTAGTACATTTCAAACAGTTTTTACTTCAGGTATAATCCGGGTAATTATGAACATGATTAAACTACTTATGTTCATTTATATATGTACTGACCATTGTTTAAATAATAAGCAAAGTGTTCTATGGATTAAGTATATTATTATTTAATAGTTGTGACTCTGTAATTATTTAAATGGTTTTAACTTATGACTAGTTAAAGATCTGTGTCTGTATGCAGGTCTGGGATTTAACAACAAATCTCTTGCAAGCTCTCTACTGGGAAATTTTAATAGTAAGTCCCAAAAAAGGCCAAAAACACAGGAGAACAGCAACTACTGAATATTGGGTACCTGAATATTGATTTTTTTGTCCTTTAAAGCTTTTTGTGCAGGAGGCAAGCAAGCCCACCCACATCCCACCAATTAATAAAGGCCAACTCTGAGATCCTCATACCCCAGAGAAAAAAAGAATATTCAGAGATTTATTATGTATATGACCATGTAACCACAAAACAGTAGCAGGTAGAGACCACCACAATGGGATAAAAGATATTAACTATTTTTATTATATAAAACAAGCGCTTTCACGTGTATACAACACGCTTCTTCAGGTTTCATATATGTCCACGTGTTTAGTCTTTCAACATTGTTATTCCAGGACTTGCGTAAACGAGTTTCAGAATTTATTTATTTTTTTTTAAGTTGAAGATGAAGTGCCTAAGATAGGATAGGTGGTAGGGTGCACATTGCACTGTAGGACAGACGAAGAAATGAGGACATCAGAGCAGAAGCCAAATGCAAAGAGAATGGATTACAGTGGTTTGGGTACATGTACAAGAAAAGCAAAAATGATCTGGTAAAAAAAAGATTGGGCAGAGACAGCAAAAAGGCAAGAAGAGAGGACATCCTATCAGTTTTGGGATGTACTCTTTGAGAAAAGACCTGCAACAGTCAGGCGCAACCACTGAAGAAGGTAGGAGTGTGGCAAAGATGGTGACAATCGACACTATACTCCAACCCCATATAGAAAATGAGAAAGGGGGGACTTGATGATGACCAATGAGTTTTGTGAATAGTCTTTACTTTTATAATGGAAAGTTGAATAAATGGGAGGACAGGAAGATAAATACAGAGTTTGGCCTTCAGGTACCAAAGAGGCAAAGACTCCAGAAGAGAGGGCAAATAAACCTGCCCTGCTAGACAGGGGTCCAGAGAAGTAAATAGTGTGGGAAGAACTATCCAGGGAATTGTTATGGCTAGGCTAGAATAGGCCCTAGGGCCGATAGCCTAGTACCAACCTATGAACCATACAATTCTTTTTTTTCTCTTACGCTTTCTCAGACTGGATACCAAGAGTCTTCAGCTATGTATAACAAAGTTTGTTCATGTCTGGAAATGCTCTCTTGTCATTGTCATGGAGATGCACAAGTACTTTGAAGGCACAGTCCAGTAGGAAATCACCTAAACCTGGAAATGTGCATACCAAAGTATATTACTGGCTTACTTAACACAGCATATTGGACAAAAGTACCTCAGGAAGTAAAAAATGGGAAAAGCAAAAGATATAAGCACAGGCTGTGCTACCAAATAAAGTTTCAGCAAGGGGCACAAGAGTCTGGGTGTACACACAAATAAGTGTGTGTGTGTGTGTGTGTGTGTGTGTGTGTGTGTGTGTGTGTGTGTGTGTGTGTGTGTGTGTGTGTGTCTCCTTGTGCATTTATGTATCTTACACATCCCACAATTTGCTGCATCCCTCTACTACTGTATCCATCTGTTGATTTAAACTCAGTTTACTACCTAATAGTACATAAAGATCTTTAACTCATTAATACCTATGTGGTGTGGAATGTCACACCTCTAGCAGCATACACAAATCTTGCATTCCAGGGCATTTTATGAAAAATAAACTTAAAAAGGATAAGACAAACAAAAGTAAATCATCTTCTTCTTGTGAAAAATAAAACTATTAAAACTGTACAAATACCAATGTTATCAGTAAAAGTATTCTTTACAGTTACAGCTCATTTACAGTCTTTTTCCATAAATACTGCAATACATTATAATGTACACAAACCCCAAAATGTAATTTTTGTAAACTTTCACTGATTTTCATATCCTGAAAACTGTACAACCTAGACATATACTGTTGCAACATTTTTGTTGATGAGACAAGCCTTCACATGATAACAAGAAATACTTCTAGAACTGCAAATTTACTGACAGAATTTATATAAATATAAAAACATATGATGTATTGTATACTTAACAAAACAAACAATACTGTATCTCTCTCAAGCTGTGCAACTTACAGTACAAATAGCAAAGACAGTTTTCTTCAACAATATCTAAGGGCACTTAATGTCATCCAAGTCTGTAAGTCACTCAGATTTTTAAGTTCTTGTTGTGCCTTTCGGCTTTTACTGGTTAGGGGTCGCCACAGCGGAACTCCCATCCGCTAATGATTAGCAGTTGATTTTTACGTACCGAGTTGCCAGCCCTGATGCACAACCTTCAACGAAGGAATGCCCATTCACGTATGTCTCAACGTAGAAGACATTCTAGCTGAGAGTCGAACCGGACAGCGTCTTACTGTGAGGAGACAACGCTACCGCATCACCACTGCGACTCACTCCGATTTTTAAGTACATATGGAAATATTTAATATTTTCATAATTACTGCAAACAACTTGCAATATTTTCAGTACAGTTTGATATAAACCAGTACTAATAGTGAATTGTCCAATCTCCCACATCCACACCATACATCTCAATAGCATGTAGGCCTCTCATTTATTAACATATGAACAGAAATTTGAAAATATGAATAATATGTGGCAAACAAATATTAATTTTTCCACTGTAGGACATACTAGATGAATAATCTTAGTACTGTTTTGTTAATAACTCCGTGACCTTTCTAACACTGCCTATTATTAGCTGGTAAGTCACCTAGTTAAAGAAGCCAAACCCAAAAAACTTCTGGATGCCATAAGGCAGTATGGCTGTGAACTGGAAGTATACAAAAAACATTTTATGCTTGAGTGAGTGCTGACAATTTCAGTCTCTCCAAATTAGAATCTGCACTGTGTAATAAAAAAAACCTTTTCCCCAATCCTTAATTTGCACTATTTATACAAAACATGTTTGTTTTTCTCCAATATTGATATTCATATTATTTGCTTCTGCCCACACATGCAAATCTTGCAAATATTTCAGTACTATGTTATGATCCTCTGAGTTTGTATTCAGAGACTTTCAAATTCGCCACTTCAAAACAATAAAAAAGTTAGAATCTTAATGGTACTTCTGTTACAACCCACCCCACATAATCATCTCAATGAAATGTTTGTATAATTCACTTCATAAGATCCAGATTAATTTGTATACAATTTTTCAGCTCAAAGATGGACGTTTCAGTGTCGTACTTTCTTGTTTCGATTTGCTAGATGATGATGTGATGGTTGCACAAATGCATTTTAGTATATTACTGTCACTCCAATATTATCAGTGTGTCACAGAGAAGAGGGAGTCATATTACCTTTTCTACTTATTACCTTTTTCCAAGCTGTAGGGAAAATAAAAATGTAAGAGGTGAGGGCAAAACTAGCAAACAGAGCTATAGGGATTTTTGATCCTTGCAAAAATTTTTGTTTTAATTTGTAGGTAGTACATTTGTAGATGACTGAAATCCCACTGGAGTACTTACAGTTCAACAGATTAGATACATGAAGGAACACTTCTTCCTGTAACAGTCAGTGAGATTTGCTCTATGGAGCTGTGTGACAAGATGGTGTAGGAGAAGCAAGTTTGTATATTCACTCTGGGAATGACTGGCAAAGCCCTTCTTGGGGGTGAGGGTACAGTCTTGCATGGGAAATGGAAAGGTGTAATGATGACGAGACTCAGCAGCACTAAACCTCCTATGATCACATCAAGAGGGCATAACACCACCTCAATGACAAATTTCAATGGAAAGAATAATATTCAGTACATTTGGCTGCAGCACATCTCATAGGAGAATTTCAGTGGAAAGGACAAGATGAAATCACGAAGTGGAAAGATTAAAAAAAAAAACATACTGCTCCAAAAAAACTGAAGGGAGGTTGTTACTTTTTTATTATAAATCACTTGGAGGATAATTTTCTAATACCTGTGTTTCAGTAGCAGACACTTACAGTACAACTTCAGTTGTGATGAAATTTGTGAAACTGGGAATTGGTCATTATAGCAATAACCCACGCCTGGGTGTGGGTAATGCTGGATTTACCCACGGTTGGCGTGGTTTGGTCCCGAGGGCGAAGCCCGAGGGACCAAACAAAGCCAACCGTGGTAACATAGCATTACCCACACCCAGGCGGTTATTGCTATTATACATGACATTATTTAAGAAAAGAAACTATTACTTTTCTTAAATAATGGCATAGTATAATGCCTGTTTACTGCCCTTCCGCAGATGTCTGGCATCCGGCAGTTCTGATGTACTGCGCCGCGCAGTACATCAGAGTTGCAAGCAACAGAAAGCAAGATCTCCGCTGCTTTTTTTTTGTTTCGCTATGTTAAATGGGTTTAACATAGCGAGACAGTTTAAAATAAGCAACGGAGATCTCCGTTTATTTTAAAGCTGTCTCGCCATGTTAAACCCATTTAACATAGCGAAACAGTAAAAAGCAATGGAGATCTTGCTTTCTCCGTTGCTTTTTAAAACCTGTCTTGCTATGTTAAATGGGTTTAGCATGAGACAGCTTTAAAATAAGCAACGGAGATCTCCGTTGCTTATTTTAAAGCTGTCTCGCTATGTTAAACCCATTTAACATAGCGAGAAAGTGTTTTAAAAGTAGAGTTATACTAATGGAAAAAAGTCCGGGCGACCGGACCTTTTTCCATTAGTATAACTCGATTTACAATGTGCACGCTGGCCAATCAGCGTGCACGTTTTGGGGGGGTCATGGTATAATATTTGTCATTCCTAGTTCCACTGAATCCATTTTATAATGGGAATCTGCATCTCTGCTTTAAGGGCTCTGATATAATGAAACAGGTGAAGATGAATGAAAATAGTTTATTATTAACATATATCCAATTGCTTATCAGTAGACAGCCTCTTTAAATGGGAATTAAACAAGGTTCTGTAAATGGATGAAAATGGCTTACCCCGTACACAGCTGAATCGTGTACAGGATGCTGCATAATCAGTTTGCATGTAAAAACTTTCATATAAAGTAACAGCACTGTAGCAACGGGTGGCTCCCTAACTAAATGGTAATACAAGACTGATTGCTCATATGAGTCATCATACAGAATGCTTTACTTTTGTTTTGTGCCCACACTGCGAATATCATCTTTCCATTACCAGTGCTTTAAATGCTCAGGTCAGCATCTGAACGCCTCCAGAATCTCATATGGTTTCTCAGTGTGAAAGGCAACTGCCACTCACTGCTCTGCCTCTCTGCACATGGAAAGGAACAATGGAATAAGACACTTACTGTAATTTAAATGTAGTGGGATGGCAGAATGGGGGGTAGATGGTACACTGCACTTTACTGTATAGTATATTACATAAACTAGTAGACACTGAAATCATAATATTTCTGAAACTGCCGTTACTTATACTAGGTACCTGTATTAAAAGTCTACATACGAATGTGCAATTCAAAATACATTCCTTTCCATGGAAAATTGCAAGAATGAACGGATCCAAGCTAGGCTTTATTTATTTATCAGGGATGTATTGCATATTACGCAATGCAAAAACTGATAAATAACTATCCTATTACTGCTGGATTACTATTGTTATGTATAAACAAACACAGACTAGAGCCAACAACAACAGGCAAAAACCTATTGTAAACATAGTGAAATGTATCAAAACCAGTAACATTCACAAGCAGATTTGTAAAACTCATAAAAGTGAGGCAAGCAAATATTTTCAAGATGAATGAAAAATGTTCTAGCATCTTGGCTAAAAGTCATTTAATGCAGAAGCCATAAAACAAAGCTTTGACAATTAGCAAAAATCAAGTGCAAGACGAAAATTCTAGTAGCCATAAACATTAATGTACAAATAACAAATTGCTATGGCGAAAAACAAGCAAGTCACAGACACAAAAATACAAATGTATATGAGTATATATGTATTTCCTATGTAAAATTTGTTTGACACAACACACACTGAGACCATTTAAGTAAAACAATAACTAGATGGGGGCCTACAAATTCAACTCTCCCAGTTACACAAATATAATCAGCAGACACCACACGCCCCACCTTTTCAAATGCCCGGAGTGTGATTTCTTCAGGAAATTTGATATATAGCAAGATATGCCATACCAACAACTAGTGAAAAAAGACTGTAATTCACTTTTCTACCAAAATAAAAACTCACTCCTGCAGAATTTTTTATTTCCCTGTTGCTTCTTCTAACACAAAGGTGTTTTATGCAATATAAAAGAGTTCCAAATACAGAAGTGTTTTCTGAAACTATTAGAAGAACCATAGGAAACATTCAGTGTCCTAAAAATCACAGGATATTTGCCATTTTTCTTATTTTTTTCACAGGATGTAACTGTCCAAATAGAGAATGTCATATGTAAAGATGGTCAGGTGATAACCCTAACCATACCTCTCAACTGGACAGATTTCTGCAGAATGTCCAGATTTTTGCAATGAATATTTCGTCTGTTCCTCATAAAACTTGTGGTTTTCTGGCAAATCATGGAGGACTGAAGTCATTAAATAATGACCAAATAATTACATATATTTGAGTTACAGACTCCATACCCTTCAGCAAATGCATGCCAACACAAATCCTGTTATTCTAGCAGCTTTCTACGTTTATAAGAGCAATATTTAAAATCTGCCCTTATTTTTGGGCATGTCTCCCTCCATTATTTTAAGCTTTGTCCACATTTCTTCAACAGGTTGAGAGGAACGACGCCAACAGAGACTTAAAATGGGATTGAACGCATCTTCTCCTGATTAAAAAAGCTTGTGTATCCACAACTTAACCATATCATGTGTGTGTGGGCATTAGTATACATATACGTATATGTGTGTGTGTGTGCGCGCGCACATGCACACATGTATGGGTGTATGATTAAAAAGTGAATCTTCTTTTACTGGAAGTATTTTGTTGTAAAGAATCATCACCACACATCATCAACTGGAGCAAAATGTTATAAAACTGAGTTGTTTTGCATGCATGCACACTTCTGGATCTGTAAATGCACTACCTCCACAACTGTAAAACAGTTGGGATAAGGATGAGCCTTCGTAGCCCCAGTGTTACATGATCTTGCTCTAATTAATGGGTAGTTTTCAATAAGACCTAAAGATTCACATTTCATCAAAAACATACTAAACTAACAGCTTGGCTCCATACATCTATCTATCTAGCTATATATATACACACACACACACACCCACATATATATATATATATATATATATATATATATATATATATATATATATGTTATAATGTCAAAACAGCACAATGCCGAAACACACAGCATCAACCCCACAAAGTCAAAACTGCAAAAGAATGAAGCCCAGCAACACTGAAGTTCAGAATACCAAATATTGCAGTATTTTCCTAATGAATCAGATGCTAAAGATGTTAATGTAAACAAGTCACAGACAGGTTTCCGCTATCCTGGAACAATGCTGCATGTGTTTTTGAACAATCCATGTTGTCTGTGGATGTTAAGGAAGATTTGGCTGTGTTATTCTTTGAGTTGTAGTCACTTGAAGTGCACTCTGCAGTTACTTCTGTTAGAAAACAGATGGAAAGAGATTAGCATTGCTGTTATTTCAAATGTTTTATGCTTTAGCATTTTGCACTTCGACTTTCTTTCATTCTTTTGCAGTTTCGACTTTCGCGGATCATTGTGTATTTCAATGTTGTGGTATTTCTAAGTTAAAACATAGAGCCATATATATATATATATATATATATATATATATATATATATATATATTCCCCCCATCCCAAGTAAAACCAAGACTCACTCCTCCAAAAACAGGAGACCAGTCTGGTGGACCCCGGCCATAAATAAACTATACAACAGAAGGAGGAAACTATTATATGATAAAGCAAAATCCCAAAAAGGGAAGGCATCCCTGATCAGTACTAGCAAGAAACTTTGATCCCTCATAAAATCATCAAAGGCTAGCTTTGAAAGAAAAATCGTCAAAGACTCTAAAGATAACCACAAGGTGTTCTTTAGCTACGTCAAGAATCTGGGTGGCAACTCTCAGCTCTGCTCTGAGCTGGTGCAAAATGGCACAAAATACATTGAACCCACTGACATTGCCAACATCCTGGCGGACAGGTTCAGTGCAAACTTTACCCCCCCTCCCCCCCCCCAAAAGGGCCAGTGTCTATCCCAAAGAATGCAGTCCCCCAGACATCACAGACACACAGGTGAAAGCAGCCCTCTCCAAAGTAAAAAACACAGCATCAATGGGACCGGATGGTATCCCAGGCTGCGTCTTACATGAGCTCCAAAATGAACTAAACCTTCACATAAATTCACTGTTCCAACTCAGCCTTACCACAGGTTATGTACCCAAAGAATGGCGTACAGCAACAGTGATCCTGCTCCATAAAGGTGGCGCCACAACGGATCCCAGGAACTATCGTCCTATAAGCCTGACTAGCCTGGTCTGCAAGGCTATGGAGCACATCATCATGGATCTCATAAACAAAGACATTGGGAACCTCCAAAAACTGGACCCTACCGAATTCGGCTTTGTTAAAGGCAGATCTTGACTCTTAAACCTAGTTGACGTCCTCGAAATAGTAACCAAAACCATAGACGAGGGAGAGGTAGCCCCCACAGCCTACCTGGACCTCGCAAAGGCCTTTGACACAATACCCCACTCTGGCATCATAAATAAGCTTACCAGCTTAAATATTAACCCATATGTCACAAGATGGGTTGCAAACTGGCTCAGGGATAGAACTCACATGGTCAGAGTCGCGGGTGCCATGTCCGACTCTAAACTGGTTACAAGTGGCGTCCCACAGGGCTCAGTTCTGGGACCCCTCTTGTTCGGTATATACTTCTCTGAGGTACAGGCAAACACGGGAGGCTGTGGCTTACCAAGTTCGCAGATTATTGCAAACTGGGAGCCATAATCGACTCGCCGGCTGACACAAGCATCCTCCAGAAGGGCCTTACGGAGACGGATACCTGGTAACAGAACTATGGCCTCAAGCTAAATGCCAAAAAAGTGCATAGTCATCCCCTTTAGGAAAAACAAAGTACCCACAAACTACCACACAGGAGGTAATCCACTAAGTACGGAAGAAGTAATTAGGGATCTGGGGACCCAATTAGATAGTAACCTCATCTTTGACAATCACATTGCCAAAGTGGTTAGAAAAACCTTCTATATAGCTCACCTAATCACAAAAGGGTTCACATCTAGATCAAGAGAGGTCATTGTGCCCCTCTACTGATCGCTCATCACGCACATAATTGAGTACAATGCCCCATTTGGGATGTACCTTACCCGACACCTGCAACAACTGGAGAGACCTCAAAAATACCTCACCAAGAGGATCGTGGGCCTCAAACAGATGCCCTATGCAGCTCGACTAAAGAAACTCCAGCTCTACTCAGTTGCTTACCGCCTACTCAGAGGTGATCTCTGCCTGACGTACAAGGCCATGTCTAACCCGGAATTGTTAGACATGCTCCACCTCATGAAATCCATATCCATTAGAGCTACATTCTCCAGGGATTTAAACTTTAGCACAACAATAAATAGGACATGCTGGAGGGATAGATTCATATCCCAAAGGCTTCCCTCGCTCTGGAATAGAATCACAGTCCATGTTAGGCAGAGCCCCTCGCTGACCCTCTTCAAGAGAAATCTTGATGAGTGGATGGGAAATCGTAGATTTACTCCTGGGATCACTTCTATGGCCCTGCTGGACAGAGGCTCAGAATCTAATCTAAAAGGGAGGCGAAAGCCAACACATTCTGGCTAGGCTTATAAATGCCCTAGGGCAGATAGCCTAGTACCTACCTATAAACCTTTTCGTCACAGTACCTGTCTGCTGATTGCATTTTAGTCAGTGATAACTGGTTGTACAGTGGGTACTTCCAATGTGCATTTGGCTGTTGGCCGCGATCACATAAAAGTACCGTTTGGGAGTTTTGTTACTTCTCCATTGTTGTGTAATCACCAAATTAGTATATTTAAATTAGCAGACATACACAGATAACATGGCAAAAAATATGAACTAATGTCTGCTTCCTCACTTTTTCTCAGATGCTGTACTTTTGGATGTTGGATCATGTATGCTTACTTGTCAGTGCAGCAATAAAAAGTCTGCAAAGGCTACACTGAAGGACAGTAAGAAAGCAGCCTAGATACTGCAGTTTAGACAAAGTCAATATTAATATAATTTAAAATTAAACATTAAAACAATTCTTAACTTTTGTCTGATGTTTAAGACTTGTGTCACAAGTTTCTTTTTTTTTTTTTTTTATAGATCTTGTTAGATATTATGATTAATTCATTATATTACACACCTTGTCTGACGTGCTACTGCTTTTATCTTTGGATTAAGGACAGGTCATAAAGAAGTCTCCAAGACAACTCTTTCAGAGCTATGGCTGGTGGGAGATCTGTACCCTGAAGTGACAACGAATGGTTTTGCTGCTGGTCAGTAGGTTTCTTTAGGAGAGGTATTTAATGAGAAAAGCAGTTCTCTCAATGCAATCAAGTCTTTTCAGAAACTTCATGGGAAGCTCCCATAAACCACAGAGTAGCTAAAATAGACCAGCTCGTATGCTCTTTGGTGAGGACTCTCAACCCAGTGCTATTGTGTGTCTCTAGACAGAGTAAAAGACTTAAGGATTAAGAATACTGAGCATGCTGGGAAAGCCTTCATTTCATCAACATGGTGGCAGGGATGAAATACTAAATTATTCTGCCTTTTTCTCTTCACTTGATTTCAGTGTTACCTACTGAAGTCGATATTAAAATTGTTAGACTGCAGCACCAGGAGCATCAACACCCTCTGTAATCTAGACTTACAGATAGGTCACAGGCTATACTACAACTTCAACTTAAGCTTGTAAGGAACACTAAGTGGATAATTTTTGGACTGATGACAAGGTATGTGTGTTTAAAAGTTACAGAATCTTCACAAATACTGCGTTGCCTGCTGTAGCAACAGCGATAAGACACCGCTTTGTTTCCTTCTACATGCTCATAAAGGCAATGGCCTTAAGGTTTTAGTAGTTAATCCAAGGATTTTTTTTTTTTTTTTTTAAAGTAAGACACAGAAGAACTTTGTTACACCTGATTTGGCTCTTGGGAACTTCAGCACTACTCACACAGATGATTCTGGTTTCTACACTGCAGATGAAGATGTTTTTATTTTTAATATCCATTATTAGCAATCAGCAAATTTAGGCTAGCTGGATTCTCCAAATCTCCAAGAGACTCTTGACTGTAAAGGACACTAGATATATCATTTTTGTGGGTTAGTCATACAGTGATTGCTTCTTTTCATATAGATTCTAAATATTTTCATACTTTTGTTTAGACAAACTGAGGGGGAGGATTTAGTAAATGTTATGCTTTTGACCTGCTGAACTTTGACAAAGGTTAACTTCAGTATTCTCCATACAACGTGATAAAGGGGAAAAGAACCTGGCAAAAGCAAATCTGCAATTGGTAAGCAAAACCCTATTTGGATAGCACTCCTGCAGCTACTCTCAAAAGGAAAGAGGGGATGTGGATAGGGTCAGGATGGCAGAACACTTGTTCTGACAGTCATTATGTTTAACTGGCTGAAATTTGTCACAATGTGGAGTAGCATGCAGTTTGGGATTCAGCACTAGGAGACCAATTATTTATAATGGATACCGATAACACTAGTTTGATTACTGATAGTAATCAACATGGATTCACAGAAGGAAAGTCAACATTTATCATTTTATATAATGTTTATGAACCTTTAGATAAGGCTGCAGATACATGAATTAGTGTTACTCTTGTCTTCATAGATTTGGCCAAAGCTTTTAATACCACTGCGCATTGTGTTATTGTTGAATACATGGTTAAGTTAAATGCAACTGGTTAGATGGAAGAGCCCAAACAGTTAAGGTGCAAGGACAATTTTCAGATTGGAGCCCTGTAAAATCTGGTGTACCACAAGTTCCATACTTGGTACACTTCTGTTCATCTTTATGTTCTCAAAATTAACAATATGTAGTAAGTACTGGAACTCTAAATATGCTAATGATTCTAAAATGGGGGCCTACATAACATCTACGAAGGACATCTCATTCAACATGCATCGTTAACCAAAAGCTTTTGTGTTTTTTTTTTTTGGTGGGGGTGGCCTAAATGTCAATCATGACACATGTAAAGCTATACATTTTTTGGTCCAGAGACCAGACTATATAATGCTTATAAAGACCTTCGTGCAGCAGCAAGTCGTAATGTGACATTTTTAAATAAATGCATCTAAAATTAAAACTAAGTCAATGAGTAGTAGCTGTGATTCGTGGAAATACAATATCAAAATCAGAAACTGTGTTAACAAAGACATTTATTTCATATGTCAGAACTAATATTAAATATTATGTAAAGATGATTCACTAACCTTAGAAAGAATTCAAATAAAGTATACCAAGAAGAACTGCAGTATGAAAACATATGTCCTGTAATGAACCCTTGGAATTCCTTCGATTATTCTCTTTCAGTTGAAGGTTAATGAGAGGTGAAGTATGTTTACCATTTAGGTCACTGTTTGATGGGGAATTAAGAATTTTATTAAATATAGAGAAATTACATTCATCCTTGAGGGGGGAGCAAACTTGCCAATAGAGCAGATAAATGCAATCCTCTGTAAGAACAAAATTTGCATCTCAGTCCATTGTCAGATTGTAATAGAAACTACCGCTACCAGTTAGGAAACGTCTTACTCAACAAGTGTTCAAGACCACTTGATAGTTGGCCTTCTGACTAACTTGTTAAACTCAGACATTGTATTTTAATAGTAAAAAATAAAATACTCCAAACTGCCATGAATGAATAACACGGAAAATATTTAGTGGTGAACACTTTCACTGTAAACAAACACTGCTTCTTCAGACCAAAAATATACAAATATAGTACACCTATTTAAAATAAATAGCAAACCAATCAGGGTTCCAAAACTTAATCACATGTTAAAACACTAATCAAAAATTACAATTAGGAAGTTTGAGAAACACCTATAGGAATGAAGAACAAGGTAAAGTCTCTTGCATCAGTGTAGGAACATCCAACCAAAAATAAAAAAATAAAAAAAAATGACTAAAGCATACATTTGCAATGCATAACAGAGGAGCTAAAAACCTTAACAGTAATCAAGTAAAACAGTTCAACACAGAAATGCTTCACATTGGATAAAATAAAGGGAGCTATTGGGCGAGCAAAGCCAACTAAGCAACAGCTTCTCAGACCAAATGGACTGAAATTGTGTCCAAGTAAAGTATTAATACAGGTTTATACTTCTAGCAACCCTTGACAAATAACTCTAAAATACTCATTGATATCAGTAGTATATAATCTATGGCTTATAATATCAGGGATCAGGGTACTCCATTCAAAATCAGAAGTGCCGTAAAGCTACATCAATTCTTAATACAGGTCAAAAAGAAAATTCAAGTATATTGTCTTAAAAATAAGAAATATTAAATAAACTAGCCACATCAATCAGGCTACAAGTGCGATCTATCAGATGGAAATTCCATGCTTATAGACCAACAGACTAAAATAGAATAATATCAGAAAAATACATCTAAAGCAAATGCTCTGCTATAAAATTAACTTGTGTTTAAAGGATCAAGCAAAAGGATGTACAGACCATGCTAGTAACATCCTCAGGTAACAGGATATGAAGCCGCTAACAGACTCAAAGTCTTAATCCAATATAACAAGCTTTGCAATGATGTCATTAGCAATAAAACTGTAAACAATAACAGAATATTTGTAGGAAATGAAACAATCAATTTAAAACTATATGGCATAGTCACCCGTTCCTAGTACAGCAATGCTGCCAAAAAAAGTCAATCAAAGGGCGAATCTAGGTACGAAGACCAATCAAAAAATGGACAAATAAAAAAGAACCAATCATAACATAGGTTAAAGAGACCAAGTGTAAAGGCAATAACTTTCTAAGATATATACAAATGCTCAAAACATAAAGGAACAAGGCCAGCCTATCAAAACGCACATCTAACTGTAGAGACCAATGAAAAAGCAGATAGAAAACACATAACAGAAAATGATACCTGCATAACCTACTAACTCAAAAAAGTGTGAAAACCTGTGAATGCATAAAACATATATATAATTTATAGTGTAAAAGAAACAAATAAACTCTAAAAGATAAAATCGCAATAACTCAAAAGCAATAAAGGCTACAATAATACATCTAGCACTTACGAATAAACTAGCCAAACAATCACCAAAACGAATATGAACAATGAAACCAAGAAACTGAAACACTCAAAATAAAAACTGATAAACAACTAACACTATGAAAAGTAACAACCAATAAAACATAAAAGCTCTAGAGACAAATGAAATAGAACTGGACATAAATAAAGACAGGTGATTGGTATATACCAACAAAGTAGCAAACTCTAAGGGTAGCTTATCAACAAATTAAACAAAAAAACTATCAATTGAAACTAAACTAACTAAAGCAACATCTACTAAGATATGACCAAAGATAAAACTAAAATACATAAACTAAAAACGGAAACTAACAAAAGATACAAAAAAAAAAAAAATCAAAAAACATAAAATGAAAATAAAAAATGTACGTCTGTTAATGAAATGAACCACATCTAAGAAATGCATATACTAAAGCTATTACTAAAATGGGCCACAGCTAAGAAAGGGACTGTGCATATATTCTCAAGATGACAACTTATGGAAGTACCTACCCTCAACTTTTGAAGCGTTGGCAATCTCTCAATACTGAATTGAGTATCAGCTACTTGAAACTGCTCATTGAGTTATTTTATCCCATTGAACAGCAGTTGCTCAAAAAAGTTAGAACTCAACAAGATGAGATGTTGAAGCTTTGCACGCATGAGACACTTAGACAGCATTTAGACAATATCTTTTAACAATTTAATGGACTATGAGAGGAGACTTCAGGTGGTGAAGTTAAGAACACTCCAACGTGATGTGAATGACTTCAGGGAAGGAGGACATGTTTTTTCATGGCCCTGGGATTTGAGACATGCAGCTGCTGCAGTTAGTGACAATGTTAAAGATCTGGACAGTTTTAATACTCCAGTGAACAAGATTGACCCTCCTGGTGTTTTTCAAAGCAGTGGTGAGCAAGATGCCAGGCAAGTGTGTTCACAAGAAGTATTCAGCTTAGGCGTAACTTCTACCTCTACTGTCATCTTGGCCTCTGAACCCTGTGCTTCAACTTTCACTACTCTCAGTTTGAGCAAAAATGATTTTTTGTTGCCTGCTCCTTTACAGATAGAGCAAGATTTTCCCATGAACTGGTCTTGGAGCAGAGTGAGGAGGGGGTGTGGCCAACAGTCAGCCATCTGATCTGACTGAAGTTTTAGTCTAAGACTGTTTGCAAGGCATCTAGGTCTGTCACTGATGTTTACAGAGCATCTGAATGCCATCCTTATTTTTAAGAAACCAAGCAGCTTTCTGCCCACCTCCAACAGTTTTGTTGAAGCTTTTGTTGCTCTCTGTGATGAAGATATTCAAAAGGGGCTTGCATATTTTTTTCAATTTTACATCTGATGAGAGGAAAGCCCTGAGTGAACTTCGACGGGCCGCCCACCTTGAGTTTCGACCAGCAGACAAAGGGGGTAGTGTTGTTGTCATGGACAAACATTCTTACACTCACAGTATGAATAATATGCTGAGTGATGCAGAGACCTATAGTTGTATTGTGAAGTATTCTGTAAGTACCTATATAGATAGATTTAATTTGCTTATATATGATTTTTTACATACTGGTCTTACTGATACTACTTTGCATTATTATTTCTATGTTGAATATCCAGTGATCCCCATACTTTATGATTTACCCAAGATACATAAGAGTGTTGTGGGGGTGTGTCACCTCCCATGAGACCCATTTTATCCAGTAAGGGTTGGGTAATGGAACCTATTTAAATTTTTTTATAGAAAACTCTGAGACCCATCTTAGATACAGTACCCATTGTTCTGAGAGACACCAAAGATTTCCCTGAGTCATTATTTGTTTGGGCTGAATCTTTCAATATCTTCAGTGAGTTTATGTTTGTTACTTTAGATATAACATCTTTGTTCACAGTCATCCGTAATGATTCTGGGATTGAGTATGTCAGGACTTTTATAACCCTGAAACCAGGTTTTCCAGCTAGCAAGACAGAGCTTGTCTGTACACTCCTTGAGATTGTGTTGGAGAACATTTTTACTTTTGGGAGCAAATACTATATCCAGAATAAAGGCGTAGTGATGGACACAGCCTGTATTAGCCTTTTGGGAGTCTGAGAATGTCCTGACTGGTAATCGCTTTGTACATCATATTTATTTCTATTAGTGATTTGCTGATGACATCTTTCTTGTCGGGGGGGGGGGCAAATCTGAGGAACTCGATAGGTTTACTGAGTTTTTACATACGACTACTAACTCTTTGAAATTCAGTTATGATAGTTCTTTTGAATCTGTTACTTTCCTTGATGTCAAGGTTGATAAGGAAAGGCTTTGTGGCCTCTGTACCAGCATTTACAGGAAACAGGTGAAAAGGAATACCCTTCTGCACAAGACAAATATGCACCCCAGGCATGTGAGTAGGAATGTATTCAACAGACAGGTTCTCAGGGTCATGCGCCTTCATAACAATGATACTAACCCTTGAGTCAGCACTTGTGAAAGTGAAGGAAGATTTCATTGTAAGAGGGTACAACGAGAGTGATCTAGATCTGTGTATTAGGGAAACGTCACATATGAGAAATGATAAGGGGAAACAATACTTATCCAGCAGGAACACAACTGTTCCTGAACATGAACAGATCAATGTCAGTAGAAACAGACCACTCTCTACTTTTTCAAACAACATCGGCATTGTATGTGATGTTATTAGAAAGCATTGGTCAGTGTTATTAGCTGACCCTGAGATTAAAAAGATTGTTGATGTCCAACCTAAATTCACTTTCAGGAATCATTTCTCTTTAAAATAGCAACTATGTTATAGAAATAAAGATAAAAATTTAGGCTTAATGACAGAACGCAGACGTACTTTCAGATGTACCACCTGCTCAGTTTGTAGACTATCATCGTGAAGTGGATTTGTGCTTTCTGATCACCCTGACACAATTTGTTCTTCTTGGTTTTTGTGGCAGTAACAGTTTGTTTCTCAGTTTGTAGATATATTCATACATGCACTTCTTTTGTACATAAATATAATGGGCTTTGCATCACTTTAGTTTTTCTGCCAGTTGCGGGACCAAAAATATGGTTCATTATGCCTTTTTCCCAGCATGTGATGAGTTTTATACAGACAAAACTAATCATTTGTTCAAGGACAGAATATTAGAATATCAGAGTGATATTGTTAAAGGGAGAACAGCCAATGCTTTAGCAAAATATGTTCTTGATTGTGGGCAGCAGCACACTTTCAGATTCTTTGTATTAGACATCATTCATGTTGGTGATGAGCTTGGAGATATAAAAAACAAAACTGACTCCACAGAACAGAAATGGATTGTGTTTCTACAAGCCTATATAGAACCATGCCTGAATTACAAAGTTTCCCTAAGCCTGCTTTGAAAGCACGTTCACTCAAGCATTAATTTTGATTTTTGGTTCAACGCATATCCCTATTACATTATTTTTTTTTTATTATTATTATTTTTTTCTCTGTTTATCTCACGTAGTGTTTTAATTTTGATAACAGCAAAGTCCGTTCCTGGTCACAGCATGTAAGGAGCACTGGCACAGACTGAATTAACGTAAATCCACTTTATTGACTATTAAAACATACAGGTTGAGCGCTTTCATCTATTAAATATAGACTTCATCAGTTGAGGTTGACTCTGATGAAGTCTATATTTAATAGATGAAAGCGCTCAACCTGTATGTTTTAATAGTCAATAAAGTGGATTTACGTTAATTCAGTCTGTGCCAGTGCTCCTTACATGCTGTGACCAGGAACGGACTTTGCTGTTATCAGTTTTATTGTGTCGACTGTTCCATGGCTTTTTCTGTTTTATTAGTGTTTTAATTTTTGTATTTGCATGTTTGTGTTTCTGATCTTCTTTTTCAAGTTATGTTTGGTTTTATTGGTGACTTATTCATGCACAGTCCCTTTCTACAGCAGCCTTATCTTACTTGTCATATATATCTTTTGTCTCCTTATAGTAATTACATTTTCTTAGCTGTGGCCCGTTTTAGTAACGCCATTAGTATATACATTTCTTAGCTGTGGTTTATTTCATTAACAGCAGTACATTTTTTATTTTAGTTTTATGTTTTTGGATTTTTTTGTATCTTTCATTAGTTTCCATTTTTAGTTTATGTATTTTAGTTTTATTGTTGGTTACATCTTAGTAGATGTCGCTTTAGTTTAGTTTCAACTGATTTTTTTTTTGTTTAATTTGTTGATAAGCTGCCCTTAGAGGTTGCTGATTTGTTGGTATAAACCAATTATCTATCTTTATTTATGTCCAGTTCTATTTTATTTGTATCTAGAGCTTGTACGTTTTATTGGTTACTTTTCATATTGTTAGCTGATTGGATATATCTTGGCTGTTATTTATAATATGTGCATACTTTTTTTTTTTTTATATATTATATTTCTACATATATACATGTTATTCAGTTTTCATTTTGAGTGTTTCCGTTTCTTGGATTCGTTGTTCATATTAGTTATGTCAATTGCTTGGCAAGTTTATTTGTAAATGCTAGATGTATTATTTTAGCCTTTATTGCTTTCGGACTTATTGCGATTTTATCTTTCAGAGCGGTTTTGTGTCTTTTACACTATATATTATATATATATGTTTTTTGCATTCATAGGTTTTCACACTTTTTTGAGTCAGTAGGTTAGGCAGGCTTTATATGGACAGGCATTGCTTTCTGTTACATGTTTTCTACTTGCTTTTTCATTGGCCCATATGCACAGATGTGTGTTTTGATACGCCGGCCTTGTTCCTTTACCTTTTGAGCATTTGTATGTATCTTTGAAAGCTGCCGCCTTTACACTTGGTCTTTTCAACTTACCTATGTCATGATTGGTTCTTTTTTTATTTTTTCATTTTTTGATTGGTCTTCCTGCATAGATTCACCCTTTTATTGGCCTTTTTGGCAGAATTGCTATGCTAAGAATGGGTGACTATGCTATATAGTTTTAAACTGATTGTTTCATTTCCTGCAAATATTCTGTTATTGTTAACAGTTTTACTGGTACTGACATGATTGCAAAGCTTGTTATATGGGATTAGGACTTTTGAGTCTATTAGCAGCTTCATATCCCATTACCTGAGGATCTTACTAGCATGGTCTATACATCCATTTGCCTGATCCTTTAAACACAAGTTAATTTTCTAGCAGCGCATTTGCTTTAGATGTATTTTTCTGATATTGTTCTATATTACTCTGTTGGTCTATCAGCATGGAATTTCCATCTGATAGCACTTGTAGCCTGATTAATGTGGCTAGTTTATTTAATATGTCTTATTTTTAAAACAATATACTTGAATTTTCTTTTTGACTTGTATTAAGAATTGATTTAGCTTTACAATACTTCTGATTTTGAATGGAGTTTCCCGATCTCTGATATTATTAGCCATATATTATGTACTACCGATATCAATGAGTACTTCAGAGTTATTTGCCAAGGATTGCTGTAAGTATAAACCTGTTTTAATACTTTACTTGGACACAGTTTCAGTCTTTAAAACATTTGGTCTGAGAAGATGTTTAGTGGGCTTTGGTCGACCAATAGCATCCCTCATTTTATAATTGTATCTAATGTGAAGCGTTTCTGTGTTGAACTGTTTTGCTTGTCTGATGTTAGGATTTTTAGGTCCTCTGTTATGCATTGCAAGTGTATGCTTTACTCAGCTTTTTTTTTTTTTTTTTGATTGAATGTCCTTATACTGATGCAAGAGACTTTACCTTGTCCTTCATTCCTATAGGTGTTTCTCAAACTTCCTAATTTTCATTTTTGATTAGTGTTTTAACATGTGATTAAGTTTTGGAACCCTGATTGGTTTACTATTTATTTTAAATAGCTGTACTATGTTTGTATATTTTTGGTCTGAAGAAGAGCTGTTTGTTTAATGCAAAAGCACTGCCCATAAACATTTTCCATGTTAATTCAGTCGTGGCAGTTTGGAGTATTTTATTTTTTACCAGTTGTATTTTAATATGGCCCATTTGAGTCTAAATATAGTACTTCTGAAACCATTTTAACAAAAATATCTTCATTAAATTATCATGTATGACACAGAGACTCTTACATGTATATAAATGAAAATAGACCATACCCAATCAATCTCAGTTGCAAACATTCACATTACAAACCATGCTGACACAACTGCTGCTGCAAACATTATACATCACTTACAATATATCTAGCCGTGGTCAGTCAACCATTACATAGCTCATTCAGTTCCTGCCTTCTTTTAAATCGTGTTCCTCCTCTGCATGTATTGATCTCACACTTCCCATTTTTTTCCTATGTAATTTGCTCCTACCCTTTTCTCAAGATCCCAATTCCAGTTGTTTTATCTCTGTTACTATATTTGCTACATCTAGTAAAGTTGGTTTAGACTTTGATTTCCATTTTCTAGTAACTCTTTTTTTAGCAGTCATAATAATTAGACTCAGCAAGGCCTTACTATGTCTTGGCAATTCCGATTACGTATCATAGCTCAAAAAAATCATGCCCTTAGTTACACCAATTTGCTCAACCAGTATCTCCTTCAGAGAAGTCTGCAGGGAATCTTTAAAGTCTACCAACTCATTCCACTCCCAGAAAATATGTTCTCAGTTACCTCTTTCTTCCCCATCACACCTCCAACATTTGCTGTCTGAGTAAAAATTCTTTGGAGTCTACCTGGGGTATTAAAAATACCTACATAAATATTTCCAAGCAAAGATCCTAAATCTTATACACATTGTTGCATATTTCAGTGACAGCAGTTCTCAGTGGAACATAAATATATGCCACTGTAATCCTCCTCCTCCGTTGCCAATAGCTCTTTAGTACTGCAAATCTGCCATTATTGTCTTTTTTATCCTCTTTTATTACTACTGGAGCTCCTTTTGTAATTAATGCAAGTACACCTCTCTTCCTTTGCCCCAGGTATTCCACCGAATAACCAGCTTGAAATCCTTTCTTTATCAAATTCACATGTTCATTTCTTTCCAAGTCTGTCTCCTGTAGCATAGCTATTTGCACTCTACATTTTTAATATAGTTCCCTGCCCTTTCTTTTTTGTATTTATCTGTGAGACCATTAATGTCTAAAGACATTATAGAAAGCAAATTCTTGAGAGATTATTATTCTCACCTTTTATGTGTAACAGCTTTTTGCTAAATGTCTAGTTTCGTTTTTTTTTTTTTTGTGTGCTACATGCATGTACTATTTGGCAGATTAATCTTTTATATACTTGTTTTCTGTCATCTCCATTTGAGCCTATGTCACATCTTACAGAACTTTTTGTTTTATTGAAAATCCTCAAACAAATATACACACACACACACCAACACCACCCTAAAACCTATTAAGTTAATAATGCCACACAAAACTATGTACATCTTCAAATATTGAAGTTTTACCCTCCTAATATGAACAAATGTGCCAAACTGACAGCCACACACAGAGAATCAAGCTAACCTAAAAGAATGGTTATTCATAAGACACATGGTATACCCTGTTGTTCTATTAAGTGCTGTCTGGTTTTGTTGCATCATTATAGCTCTCTCAGCTGGGAAAATACTTGAATCCTTTCAAAAAACATTTTCTCCATGCCATTTCTCTTCATCAGATTGTCTCTTAGAGACATGAGAACCAGACACAAAACTGTTTACTAGAAAAAAAGACTTACAGTATTCAATACTCTTTTTCATTTACTTGCTTTCTCTTAAAACATGTTACTTGTTACTATATTATTTATTATTATTATTACTAAATTATTTATTATTTATTTTATTTTATAATTGGCTTTTGTAATACTTGCTGTTTTATAATATCTGTAATGACTTCTGTTTTAACTATGTATGATTTCTTGTAGCTTTTCTCCCCGGGCCTCTACTGAAAATGGACAATTTTTGCAGCTAGACTAGCCTGGTCAACAAATGTAAAATAAATAAAATAAATAAATAAATATTAAGCTAATGGCCTTAACCCGGTTATTCCCCTATGCAAGAATTAGAAAAAGCACACTGATTTTTCTTTTGCCATGTTCTTTTAACCAGATCTTTTGTTCATTGCACTGCCTACATTTCTTAAAATTGAGCAAGAAGAAAGGGAGAAAGAAACAAAATGAAATACAATAGGAGCACCTATTTACATTAGCATCCCCATTACATTTAAAAATAGCTGGAAAAAAACTTTATTTTATAACATGTAAAGAAAATAATGCACCACTTAAATAATACTATTAAGAAATAATTTTATTTTAACTTACATTTACCTTTCTCCCTCCTCCTCCCCTCTCCTAAGCATTTTTCCAAACATTAATGACATGAAGTAGGGCATATGCTTTACAGTCCCCTACAAGTTTAACAAAGTCCAAAAAAGTCCATTTCCAGATTTTCTTGTTTTGCCATGTTTCAGAAATATAACTATTGCTTTGTTATCGTACATTTGTCAATTTCAAGTTACTCATTTTATTCTCCAAATGTTAATGACATGAAGTAGGGCATACACTTTAGAGTCCCCTACAAGTTTAACAAAGTCTAAGAAAGTCCAATATTTCCAGATTTTCATGTTCTATTCCTGTTCATCTTCTCCCAAGCCCTCTCTCTCTGCTTCATTTCCAATGCATTCTTGATTCTTCTAGTCAACTCTTGTGATTTTTCCCTCTCTCAAGCATTTTCTGTTGAAACACTGGACAAGGTTTCGCTGCCACAGTCTTTCTGTGGTCTTTATTACCAGAAGAACAAGAAGGAGAATTTCCTTCTGTTCACAGCTCACGTTTTGTTGGACAAACTTTTGTATTTCTTCCTTAGCATGCACTTCATCAAAAAGTGATTTTGTTCCTCCAGGCAAAAATATTCTGAAGATAGCTGGGTACAGCTGTTTGAATCTCATGCCTGTTTCTCGACATTCCCTGAATGGGATAAATTTACTCCACTTCTGCCTGGTATACAATGAGCAGTCATTCTCCATAAACACTCTGCTGTCTCCCACTTTTAGTATTTTGTCATTCTGCCACAGCTTTGTCAGAATCCACTCCTTCTGCTAGTAAGATTGCATCTTTACTATTAAAGGTTTAGGCTGTTTTCTCATAGCCAGGTTTGAAGCATACACACAATGTGCCCTTTCAATTAACAATTCCTGTTGTGGAATACCAGTCCATTTGCTTATTTCTGCTTTCATAAAACTGATGCAGTCTGTTCCTTCCAGCTTCTTGGGTACAACAGAAAATCTCAGGTTTTCCCTTTGTGCTTTTTCCTCTAATTCTATTATTTTTTGAATCACCTCTTCTTGTGCAGTTTCATATTAAGCCATCTTTACTTCATCTGAAATCTGAGTTTTGCAGTTTTATCACCTTATCTGAATATCTGTTTAAAGCGCCTTCCATTTTTTCAGATTTTTATTTTTGAGTTGATATACTCCGTCAGTGTTTCACTTATCTTAGCCAGGTCTGTGTGTAGTTGCCTTATACTTTCCTCTATGTTACTGGAAGTCATGTCTGAAGCTTGTGCTGCTTTTTGCTTAAAAGTTATAGTACTTTTCTCAGTCAATGACTTTTTGTCTCCTTTTGTAGCAGATTTTCCTTCAGGTCCTTTGTATTTGTTTTTCCAGGCATCCAGGCAGTGGACTTACTAACCGGTTACTGACTTTACCCAGAAATCTAGGTCCACTGGCTTTTTCTGCTAAGTTTCTGTTTTCACACTGGGAGAGCTAGAATTAAGCTGTTACTCAATGTGCAACCATCTTGGCAGTCCTCAGTACTTCTGAAACTTTGAATTGCTACCTTAAGCATTACAGTTATAAAAAAAAAAAAAAAAAAACAGTTTATTTGATTTATTTATTTCATACCGTTAATTGGGTAAGTGAACATGTCCAGGGACCTTAGCCATAAACACAAAACAGTAACATAGACTAAATGTAGTACATAATGTATATGACCTATACAAGCAGAAAATATAATATAAGAATGTTAGATGGTACAATAGTAAAAGCACGAATTTGTATAATATCAAGCTCAACAACAAGAAATAATATGCACAGTACATGAACTAAAAGACAGTAAATGCATGATCCAGAAGTATGAATGATACAGTGCGAGAAAGTGGTAGAGAAAGAAAAAAACGTGTGTGTATGTAGATATACATATTATATATATATATATATATATATGTACATACACACACACACACTGGTGAGGGTTATCGCCAGAATAGGTGACAGACTCATGGCAATCAGACTCCAGTGTAACGACTGGGCAGTATTCATAATCTCAGGTTGTGATAATGAGGAAAAGAGTGCATTCATACAGCAGCTGCAGGACCTACTAGATAAAGTAGGATAATGGGAGACTTGAACGCACATACTGGGATAGACAGAACAGGATAGGAGGACTGCCTGGATCCACATCACAGGGGTAACAGAAATAAAGGAGGAGAAGCCATTCTAGACTTGTTTCTGGAAAAATGGCTTGATAGTAGCCAACACATGCCTCAGAATGAGAGACAGTCATAAGATCACATACAAGAGTAGCCAACATGAAACTCAGTTGGACTTCCTCCAAGTAAGGAAAGGATACTGGCATAGAATCAGAAGTTGCTAAGTCATCCTCAGTGAAACAGTCGGTCCACAGCATAAACCAAAGGTTGCCACAATCAGATGAATGCAATGGTCAGAGAAGGCTCTAAGGTCAACAGAGACCATGCTGAAGACCTGTAAGCTGACTGGAGAGAAAATACAATTCAAGGAATTACTCAGAGGTCTAGCACCCCAAGGAGGGCAGGCAACAGATGCAGTGGAAGAAGAATGGCAGCACTTCAAAACAGCATGTGTGAGGACTACAGAGCAGATATGCAGGTGAGCCAGGTATAGAAATAAGGTACACAAGGAAAGCTGGTGGTGGAATGAAGAAGTCCAGAAAGTCATCAAAAGAAAGAAAGAGTGCAGGAAAAAGTGGGAGATGGAAAAGATGGATCAGGCTAGGAAGGAATACTGGCTGGCTAAGAAAAAAGTTACAATAGCAAAGAACAAGGCATCAGAGTAATCTACCAGCTTCTGGAAGGTGACTCAGTAGGTGGCATAAAGAAACAAAACTATATCAGGTTGCAAGACAAAGAAATATAAAGAAGATAGTCAGCCACCCTTCATAAGGGATACCAGCAACAACCTGTTCACAGAACGTCAAAGGCAGATGGAAGAAGTACTTCCAGCAGCTTCTGAATGAAAAACCCTCAGAAGCTGTATTCTGCCCGAAGACACAGCATACGATGAGAGAAGTAGAGGAACCGACCCTAGAAGAATTAAGAATAGCACTTAGGAAAATGAAATCAAGGAAAGCATCAGGCTCAGATGAGGTCACAGCAGATATGACAAAGATGTTGGGTAAGATAGGGGAGAAACTGCTACTGAGGGTACTCATAACAATGTGGATAGAAAAGTGAATCCCAGATGACTGAAGAATAAGCATACTCATATCAGTATGCAAGGACAAAGGAGACATCCACAAATATGGGCAGTACAGTGGTATCAAACTCTTATCACACTGCATGAAAGTTCTGGAGATGGTGATTGAAAAATGGATACACAGAGTAGTAGAAAGTAAGATGGGAGATGAGCAGTTCAGATTCAGATCAGGATGCAGCACAACAGACTTGTTTGCAGTCAGACAGAGAATTGAGAAGAAGCTAGAGATGAGGAAAGACTCCAACTGGGCATTCCTAGACTTGAGAAAGCCTATAACAAGGTCACAAGAAAGCTGATTTAGGCAGTACTGCAGTGGTTCAAAGTCCCAGAAACATTGGTAGAATCAGTGCAGGCTGTGTACAAGAACAAAGTGACTCAAGTACGAACAGTGTTCAGCCTCACAAAGAGTGGTCCCAGTGGGAGTGGGCGTGCACCAGAGTTCAGCTCTGAGCACACTGCTGTTCATACTGGTAATGGACTACATTAGCAAACAGGTCAGAGAGGACAGACCAATAAAGTTGTATGTAGATGATGTGACATTACAGGCAGACTCTGTGCAAGACTTCAGCAAAGGATAGGGGAATTGAATGCAAAACTGAAGGCACATGGGACGAAATTAAGTACAGTGGTAATGGCAGCAAATTGGGGAAATCTGAAGATGCTGATAACTGAGATAGAAGGGAAGATAGTGGAACAGGTTAACAGCGTCAAATATTTGGGAGGGGTGACTGACGAGAAGTCTGAATGAAGAGGTCAAAGCTAGAATCAGAGGGGCTGCAGCCAACTGGTATAGACTGTCAGGTGTAGTGTATGACAGAAGAATGACAAAGAAGCTGAAAAGTAAGGTGTATAAAACAGTGGTGTAACCAGGACTACTGTATCGTACAGAAACTTGAGCAGTAAAGTCAAAGCAGATGAGAAAGCTAGAGGTGATGGAAATGATTTGCCTGAGAAGGGTGGTAGAATGCAGAGTATGGGACAGATGAATAACTAAGAACATAAGAGCAGAAGCCAAAGTAGCCCCAGTTGTAGAAAAGATCAAAGAGAACAGGTTACGGTAGTTTGAGCACATGTATAGAAAAACAGAAGACAACCTGGTGAGTAAGATTTGGGACAGACAGAAGAAGGTAAAAGGAAATGAGGGCATCCAGCAAAGATATGGAAGGATTGTGTAAGAGAAGATGTCCAACAGTCGAGCATGAGTGTCGAAAAAGGCATAAATGTGGCACTGAATCGAGAGAGATGGCGACTGTTAACACGACAGCACAACCCCATGTAGAAAAACAGGAAAAAGGGTATTGATGATGATGACATACACACACACATATAGATAGATATAAACATACACATACATGTACACCCATACATGCACACACATATACCATATACACTTAAAAATTTAGGTTCAAGGTTGCTGCTTTTCTTCTAATGCCAGGACTACTTTCTAACATGATAACTCTGGCTACAGTGTCTACTTTTTAATTTAATATAAAGAAATAGCATATACCATAAAGTTCTGATACAAATTTCTTCAGTTAAAAGATATAGCACTGCTTCAGTATAAAGTATTTTGACTAGTATCATTGCCAAAAAAAACAGCCTAACAATGGCCAATTAGTTTCCAGGTAGAGTTCCTTAAGTTAACGAAGCTCTTCACTTGAATTTATCCTGTGTCCAAACTGACAAGACAACACTGTTCTAATGTTGTTTCTAAACTTTGATGTTTTTTGTCTATTTACTTTCTATCACTAAACTCTGTGCAGCTCTTTAATACATTTATCACTCAGAATTCTTGGAATATCACAAACTCTGGATGCTGAAATGGGAATGGGTAAGGAATTAGCTATCCTTCCTCAAGCAATTCTCTCTTCCATGAAAGCTGTCCATCAAGCTCATGCATTCTTCAAACTCTACTTGTCCATTTCATTCTGTACACCCATGTCACTGCATTTCACACTATCAAATCTAAGCTTTCATTCCATACAATCAATATAGATAAACTAACACTCCATGAATTTACAGATGCATCTGTCCTGTTTTGGTTTTCTATGTACTTTTTCCCTAGCCTGGCAGTTGTTAAACCTTTACCTACTAGACTTAATCCCACCTGTCACTCTGTGGTGGCAATTTCACAAAACCATGGATGCAGTTGCATTCCAGAGGGGTTGCTATTCAGGCAGCCATAAAGGTTGGTAATGCCCTTGCTGGTACCCCACCTATGAGGACATCTGAATGGTCTAATCTCCCCCTGGGCAGGGAGATTAGACTACCCACTATCTACAACACCCTCACCATATCAGTACACATTCCTGTGCATTTTCTAATGGGGGCTATCACCAGATAGTGACTTGGTGGATCAAAAACCTACGCCCAGAATGTCTATAAAATGTCATACCCCCCCCCCCATTAAGGACTGTGACAGAATACGGCCTGCTTCACCACACCCTACCTTACCCTGGATGAGCACACACCCATTCTCCCTATCAGCTCTGTCAAACTGAATGAGCCACTAATCAAATGAGGGTTGCCTGTGCCATACTTAAGGCTTTATTCCTCTGTATCACTGCAACACCTAACTTTCAATTCCCTTTCTTTCACCTGACCTTACCTGTGTCTTCTCTTTATTCTTACTTTTTTCTTTAGTGTTCCACCTCCCACTTGTGAATCTCACCACTATCCTAACCCCCTTTTGTAATTTTTCTTCCAAATCTATGATTCTTCTTAAACTAGTGCACAAGATATCTGCGTGCTCCCTCTTAAAAAAATGAAATATGGGATATCAGGGCATATATAAATTACATTAAGATGGATTTATGAAATATGGAACAGATTTAAGTTAAAAAGTTTGGGACCTGCGAAGAAAAAAAAAAGGCTTTTGATACATGGGCTAAATAAAGATGAGGAATTGAGATTGATGAATGGAAATGGTTGAGGTTTGTAGTATTCTGGAATGCGTTTTGGACAATACATAAGATAAAGCAGCTTGCAGACTGTTGTAGTGAATGTGTGCTGGGCTTGAAGAATGCAGATTTTAAGATAATTTGTGTAATGATGTTTATTTATGGACCATGAGTTTGCTTATTATCAGACTCTGCTGAGGTGCATTTGGAATTTAAATGTATTTTTCTACAGTTTATTACTGGTAGAAAGGGTAAGACAGGAATTAAGGTAAAAATTTATGAGCATTTCCTTGGTTTCTTTGGGTAGAGGGTGCTGAAGACAGTTGAAAATTTTCATATAGCCCTGTAATTTAGAAAGTTTTGTTACCAGGTATTATAAAGGAAACACGATGAGTCTAGTCATAACCCTGTTTAAATTTAAACGAGAAATGCTTAAATGCTTGTATAAGCAAACCTGGAAAGGACTGGATCTGATGCATGGTGGCTAGTAATGACAGATTTGAGAGTGCCCACATGAATATAGACAAGTGCATTCATGGCACAGGCACAACTATTAGCATTTTTTTTTTTTTTTTGAGAACTGACTACAAGGCCCAGGAAGGTTAACCTTTCATGAACATAAAGCACATTAAAGAAGAGATCTATGGAAATATTTTCAAGATGTGAGAGGATCATATATTCATCTGTGCATAACAAATATGTATTGTTAGTCATATTACTGCAGAACAAAGAACACAGCATTGTACACACTACTGAGCCTTGATGGTCTCAAATAATAATAATAAAGTCAGAAAAAGGGAAATAGTGGCGTTGCATACATATTAGTATTAAAGATACTACTGGACCAAAAAGAGGTATTGTCACTAGGCCCAGAGATTCATACAGTTAGTTATTAGGTGAGAGATTGTATCAACGGTATGGGCCAGGCCTGTGAAAATAATACTAACTAGAATGCCTAGTTCCATGGGGTTATAAATATGATTATTGAAGGAGAGGGCAGCAGTTGACGTACTGTGGACCTTATAAAAGTTAATTAGCACAGAAAAGGTTCTTTTGCTCCAGCTGATGTTAAATTGGTACATACTGCTTTTTCTAGAATTATAGACAGAAAGAGTGCATAGTATACATATGGAGTGGCAGTCTTATTGTGACAATATTTTAGGTACTGGAATAATGGTTGAGGTTTTCCACATGTCAGGCAATGTGCCCATATCCAAGTAGGTATTAGTGATATGACGAAGGGGAATGGGAATGAATATTATGCAAGAATTTTTGAAATAGATCACTGCAATCTGGTTGTCCACAGGGCTAGATAGTTTCCAGTCATTTGCTTATCAAAGACATGTGGATCAGAGTAAAGTAACTGTTAAATTAAGTTTTTTTTTTTTTTTTTTTTTTTTTTGTGGTACAGGTGTTGGTTATTTACTTCAACCACTAGTAGTGATGTTTACACCAAAATTCACAATGTATACGCTACTGATTTTGTCTTAGGGGACTACTTGAATTACAAAGACAGGGTTGGGTTAACAATGAAATAAATTGTGAGCTGTTCGAGTTCTTTCCATTGTAGCTTTGTGCTTGTTGTTAATGACCTTAGCCTAAGTTTGGTACAATACATTATCTCTGCTGTTTATTAGACTTTTTTTAACAGGAGTTTCTGTGGGAGCGATAATGTCCCCACTTTTATTTGGATATTACTGGTTTTATACTCAACCCAAGCTGCATCATTTAGGTGAAAAGGAGAACGGAGATGGCCTTAATGCTCTTTCTTTTAATTGTGACATATTGGGTGGCTGACCCAAAGGTCATTTTAAACCACTACCATTGTTCATGAGAGCAAACATACATGCAGCATAGATGTAATGCAGTATAAAAAAATAACGCATAAGTGAAAGACATACTGATAAAACAATGTGCTTGCAACAATAGTAAAAGACAGTGGTACTTAAACAAAAGAAGGAGAAGCATATTCATTGCAGTCGGAATAAAGTAAACAAAGAAGAATGCGCATATAACAAAAATAATGGACAGTGGTATTCCACAAAAGGAGAAGCATATACAAAGTATCCAAGCAACAAAAATAACATTCATTATAACTGAAGATGTACAAAAAGTTACTCTTTCCTATATTCCAAGATGCAAGTTTACAAAACATATTCGTATAGAAGGCTTTGTATGATTACTTGTACAATAGAATTAAACATGATCAGTGAAACATATACACTTATCCTCTCTGAGGAAAAAAATCTTTAGGAGATTGCTGTTTTCTGAGTTCAGCAAGCAGGTGAAAGATCTGAGACTGTTTTTCGCCAATGGGACTTTAGAAAGGTGGTAGGAAGAGCTTTTCACTAATAATTTGGAAGAAAGAGGCAGACACTTTTATCCAATAATGAATATGAACAGAAATGTTGATAGAAAAGATGTTGGTCTTGCTATCACAGGCAGCCAGTTAGCTTTCTCGAGGAGTAAACGATTAAGGGTTTGGGGATATACATTAAGTTTATGAAAATCTGCATATTTTGTGTACTGTATTCTGAATTAAATAGGTATTTAGGCTGGCATTTAGGGCACTGATGAGGAGGAAATACTCTAGTTTGAGTATGACTTTTTTGAATAATACTTTTTGCCCCCCTCTACCTGACCATCATCGAGCCCCTCCTAATGGATGCCAATCCATTCCACAGCAGTGGGAAATCTCCAGAACTACTGGGGCAAGAACCATCCAGGGGCATATCACAGGCAGCCAGTGGGTTTGCTTGTATTCTTGCCACTGTCATTCTAGCTATGAGGCCCTTTTTCTTCACTATGAATGGCCTAACCATTTTCACCTTGTGGTAACGTGAGCATTTGTGTCACCGGTAGGACCACTTACACCTTTTTTGTCTGTGCATAAGTGCTTAGACACAGGCGCTTACAAGGTCTTCAATCAATGGCTTGGAAAGTCATGCCCACACTCTCAGTGCACTGGTTTCCCACTTCAAGATGCATCCTCCACCTTTCAGTGAAGGCTACGTCATCACAGTAGCAATGTGAACCATCTGGCACTGGCATCCCAACCCAGCAGACTCCCAGGATGGGAACATTGCTAACTGAATTTGGGTCACCTGGGCCAGAGTTAAGGTTTCATCCCTTTTTGCCATTGGCACAGGTTGGAGAGTATGGCAATTTTGAATACAGCATTTCTTAATGTGGGAGTCATCAAGTTGTTTATTTTGTTGCAGAATTTGAGCTACAGATGGACGTTATTCACTATCTATTCTGTGTGTGTTGGTTGGGGGGAAAAAAGCATGTAGGTAAAGGCTAGGATACTTACCACTGGTATACCTCTTAAACACAGAGGGCCATGGGGTCAGGTATGTTACACTGGATTTGGTATTGCAATTTTTTAGTTGTTACAAACATGCATGCACAGTTTTTTTTTCTTTTTCTTTGTTTTGTATTAATAGTAAAATGATTTTGGATTATCCAATTCCAAAGCAAGGTAAAGCTGTTTTAGATTGGTTTGCACTCCACAGATTCCAGAGTAGGAGAAGAATGTGATCTGTGTACACTAATATTGCCCAAGTGACTGTCAAGAAGGTGGTTATTAAGACTGAGGATAAAACATGTCCTAGCATAAATCTTATGCTTTTAGTTTCTCCAAGTCTTTTGGTTTTCTAATACCATGATGGGAATGGACCCTAACCCATTCCTAAGTCAAAGTATGATTAAAGTTCATGAACTTAGTACTGTTTCAATCTTTGAGGTTAGCCTTAAATGCTCTTTGCAGCACCTGCAACGTGCCCAGTACTGACTTCTGCAATTCATATGGAGTTACATGTATCGTAATATACAAGTACGACTGTAAATTCTTTTTTGTAAGACAAGTTAGACACTGCAAATCCTGGTATTTTATGACTTTTGTTTTCTTTTCATGGACTACTATACCCGATTTTCTCACATTTACATTTTGAACTGTTGGTAATGGGTGATCCTATGTGATATAAACTTCATCTTTTTCTATAATGCCTTGTGGCTCATGTTTCCAATGTTTTTCAGCTACTTCAACATTATAATGTTTGTAGAACCCATAATGCAACCGTCTTGCCCCATTACTATGCCTTTTAGTGTACAGTCCTTCTGCCATTAGTATGTCACAACCAGTAACAAGATGTGCGACTGTTTCCAATTCTGTTTTACAAAACCTACATTTGTCTATTTTCTCCCACATGTTCAATGGACTTTGTAAACAAACGTGTACATAGTCCACTATTCTGGGCCACCAATATAAACCTGTCATCTTTTGGTTTAAATTCAACTCTCCTTAACCATTCCTGCCTCTGATCCTGATCAACATGAGGTTGTTCCTAGAGTTTTCTATACTTGCAACCATAATTATGTATTTTCCACGTTTATTGCCTTCTAATCTGTAGCTTATACTCTTTCTTTTGTTTTATGGCACATTCAGTTGTTGCCTGATTCTTATCTACTTCTAGTTTGACTTCTATTCCCATTTGACAACAATATGCTTCTGCTAAACCAAGCAGGAAAGTCATCTGAGACTTTTCTCCTCGTGTTTTAAAACTTTCAGTATGTTTGGATCTTGTGTGGTCAGCAGATATGTATGCAGTCCTAAGACTACATATCTATACATGTAATTAGTTTTGAGAAAGCCCATAACTCCATAAAGAATGGGGAATATATAGTCTTGGTATGCACTGATTTTTAAAAATCATTTGATGAGCATGAAGCATCCTTCTTGATTTCCTGTCCAACCAATCCAACACCTTTTGGGGCCAGTCAATCTCTCCAAAACTGTAAGTTAGGACAGGAAAAGCAAATTGGTGTATAGTTTGGACTAGCTATCAGCTCTGTTTATAGCATTAATTTTAGTCTTCCAAAATATTCCTTACTAAGTTTTGTTCACATTTCTTCATGCTTTACTATTGATGCTTCATCATTTGCCAAATATCTATACACTCCCTCTTGCTCAAGTACTTTTATATCACATTCTTGTCCCAAACTGATGTTTTCTTGGTGCTGCAGCTTTCCTGCTTTAAAGGTTGCTTTCGTACATTTATCAAATCAAATTACATCCTCATATCATCTGAAAATTTTTTGACCACTTGTAGTTGTGCTTTCAGTTCCTCATTTGACGAACTATACAGTTTTAAATCATCCACAAAACGATTAGAGGTCTTTACAATTTTTTTTTTTATTTTCTGGGAGCCAAATTGAAACCATGACCTAATCTGCTAAGTAGACAGTTTAATGGGTTAAGGGGAAGACAAAGGTGCAGCAGCGACAAAGAGTCACCCCAGAATATCCCCCTTTGAATTTTTATCCCTGGAATAATAATTTGTCCTTTATCATGGCTGATTTCCTTACTCTGTGAAAAGTGTGATGCCAAAGTATATCAGGATGTGTTAGCACTGATCTCACAGGGATGCCAGATGTTAAAGAAGCTGCATGTGAGATGTCAGAGCTAATGATCACTTTGAAGGGACTTTGATACAGGTAGTTTGCTAACCCAGGTAACAGTCTTAGGCCAAATTTTAGGGTTTTGAACTTTTTTTAATATGACCATTGTGATTGGCTGTATCAAAGGTCCTAGTCAAATCAAAGAAGCAGCCAGCAGTAAAACAAATTGTAGATGGTGTCTATGAGTTTATGGACTGCAGTTGTGTTGCTGAGTCCTGTACTAAAGCCATGGTGGTGATCAGTGAGGAGGTTGTAATATTTACTAATATGCTAGATGATTTGGTCTATTACCAAATTTTTCAAAGATTTTACAAAGTGGGCAAGGTTAGAGACTGGTCTAAAAATATGAAGTGGGAAAGGGATTTTGTAATTAACAAGAGGGATAATGAAGTCATGTTTGAATTGTGTGGCAATCCAGAAATGTTATGTTTAAAAGAAATGACAAAATGCTGAACTGTGAGTCCAGGTAAATGGTCACTGCAAATGAATCTGTGCTTGCAAGCTTGGAGAGAACTTGTAAATGGAAGTCTTCATGGATGCTTCGGTAGCTTATATTTTGCCTGGGAGATTTCTATTAAAGGGACAAAATGCTGCAGTTAAGAGTGATAACCTCCTTATCAGTACTACAACACCCAACAGTGTGAGTGCAGACACTTCATATAATGAAAAATGATTCAAAGAAATTCTGAAACTCGTTATATCGTTCAAATATTTTTACAGGAGGCTCCCTTTCCCTCATGGCCCCCCAAATACATGTGATTTACACCTATCCCCAGGCACTTGTACATAGTAACATTGAGGTCACTGTACTCTGGAGTTGGGGAAATACTTGGACAAAGTGCAACTCTCAATTTAGCATAATACTATTTTTCTGATTTATACTTGTATTTCCACTTTTCTGAGGACCACAGTTATGGCTTTCAGAATGTCAACAGGTACCCATGCGTTCTGGACATTTAATAAGGAAGTACTATTTGAGAACGAAATAGGGTAAGACAAGGTGGTGGTTAGTATCCAGACAATGATGCAGAGCTTAAGTGTTAAGTGGTTTAACCAAGTAGGGGGCTGTATTATCGGTCTGATACTGTTACTGTTCTAGTCTGTGAATGGGAGGGGGGGGGGTTATACAAATCTTAGTGTAGGTTAAAGTCTCTTTTGACAATAAAGTGATCTTTACACATATATGACAAAACTGCGAAAAGCAGGATGCTAATGCTTCTATTATAGACAGGGATATTGTTGCAGATAACAGATATTTGTAGTTATAAGTGAATGCCAAAGTAACATAAGAAAATTACCCATTTTGAACCAGGTCTGTAAGAACCGTGACCTGGAGGTGGACAGACAGTGGGAAGGTATATTACTTCCTACAAAGAAAAGTACTTCTAATGCAAGACTCGTGCTTTAGCAAAATTATATCTGAAGACAATTTACCACATTACTGGTGGGTATAAGCTAGGATTCAGTTATAGCTATGTCAGGTTGGTGGGGGCATACACACAGCCCATATAAACTGAATGTGTTAATTACACAGACTACACTCAGGCAAAGAATTCTGGGGCCCTTTTCTGACAAGAAAGGTACGAATAGGAGAGCCAGGGTGGGGATGAATAGAAAAAGGTGCACAGTACTGTTAAGGAAAACACTGGAAAGGTTAGATTGCTTGTGATGTAACAGAATGCGGTTAGAACTGGATAAGGAGCTTTAAGCTTTGCTGATATAGTGGAAAGGGAATTCAATAAGCTGTGCCACCAAGAATAAACTGCTACTTGGGCTAATGAATTTTCAGTGGTGAAATGAGAGACTAAAGGCTGATTATGGAAAGATTTGTTTATGAGTGCATACCTACCAAAAGTATATTCCTCCCATTATGTCTCTAATACTTCAAAAGTCTTTTAAAATACCACCTTTACTAGTCACCCTTTATTCTCTCAGCATCTATGAAAACCAATCCCTTACAGGATTCAACCATCCCAAACCTCTTGCTACCATCCCGATCTTCTCAAACCATTCTGCCCATGCATTCATGTCCATCAACACCAACTCCTTTATCCCTGCTAACACCCACCCTGTTATACCCAGATATGTTGACACCAAAACTAAATACTACCAAAAACTGATAAAATTTCTAAAGCTCAAAGCTAGTTTGCCCCACACCCTTACTATTGATGGGGATATCCACCCCAACCTTGGGCCACCATCCCTAGACAACACCAACTCTAATCATAACAGCACAAACATAAGACAAAGCCTAAATAGACCCCCCCCCCAACTCCCTATTGACCTGCCACTTAAACATTAGAAGCATCAACAATAAGGTCCACAACCTCCATGCCCTCCTGACAACCTACTCCCCTGACATACTTTATCTCACCGAAACATGGTTAAAACCAACTATGCCAGATAATGAAATTCTACCTCCAGGTTATAATATCCTCAGGCTAGATTGTACTACCAGGAAACGGGGAGGGGTTGCTGTTCTCTATAAAACTACCCTAAATGTTACTCTAGACAACCTTCAACCACCTATATTTAACAAAGCAGAAATTATGATTTCCAAACTACAAATAAATAAAAACAAATGTATAAACATAGTATGTGTCTATATTCCCCCAGGTAATAACTCAGGGACCCTAGAAGACATCCTCTACTGGCTATCCAATGTCTACCCCCAAGACACCATTGTTCTAGGGGACCTCAATATAGATCGGAATACCTGCACTGCAGACATCCCAACCACCCACGTAAACCTACATGGTTTTACACAAACTATAACCTCCAGTACTAGGATCAGCAAGCCTAACAATAAAGAAAGTATCCGGGACTGGATACTAATTAATAGCCCCCACCACATGTACAAATCAGGTACTCTCCCTGAAGATCTAAGTGATCATTTCTTAATGTATACTATTAGGCATAAATTTGAATGTCCACATCTACCCACATATAAAACAATAAGAAATAACAAAAACTTCAAACTTAATAAATTTCTAGAATAACTTAAATTATGCAATTGGTCAATTCTAAAACAACTACCACTAGATAAGGTAGTAACACACTTTAATAACACATTCCTGGCCATCCTTGACAACCATGCACCTGCACACATTATTAGAATTAAAACAAAGGTTGCCCCCTGGCTCACTAAAGAAACCAAACTAAAGATCATCCAAAGAAATAATGCCTGGAACACCTGGCACACCTCTAAATCTCCACAAGATCAACTCAAATTTTGACAATATAGGAATGATACAAACAAATCTATATTACTAGACAAAAAATAACTATTTCTGCCATCTACAGCAGAAACACCACAACAAGCCACAGAAGTTCTGGGCAGGTATTAACAAAAGTACAGTTTTGTACCTACCATAAATGTAGATGTTCGAGTGTTCACACTGCTGCAGTCATTACACTTGGGTTATCCTGCCGTCAGGCGGTCCCGCAGTCGGACAGAATTCCAAAGTCTTGGTCCGGCGTCGGTTGCTGTCGCTTCTTCCCTGACGTCAGTGCGCCAGGGGTATATAAGATGCATCCAACGCCATTTTCTTCAGTTTTTCTTGCCCCAGATGTCAGGTGCCCCCAAGTAGGTAGGCAATACATATTGCTAATGAAAAACATACATATAAAATAAAAACAATACCTTCAGTTACAAGCAAATACACCACAAAGGTTGTATAGGATAGAAAGGTGTAGATAAGGCCAGCTAGTTCAGAGGGGATGGAGGGAGGGTAACCTGGACTGCAGCAGTGTGAACACTCGAACATCTACATTTATGGTAGGTACAAAACTGTACTATGTTCATCGTGTTACACTGCTGTAGTCATTACACTTGGGTAGAATCCCAAAGCTAAGGTTGGGTGGCTGGTCTATAAAGAGTTAGGATTGGCTATGAGGCCCTGCAGAACTGCAGTGGCAAATCCTGCTCTGGATTTAGAGTAAAGAGGCAGGTGGTAATGCTTGGTAAAGGTGTGCACTGAACTCCAAGTTGCAGCCTCCAAAATTTCCTTGGTAGGTACTCCTCTGAGAAAGGCTGTAGAAGTGGCTGTTGCCCTGGTGGAATGTGGCCTAATGTTATTTGGGATTGATTTTCCATGCTGTGTGTAGCAGTAACCATTTGGATATAGTCTGCTTTGAGATAGCCTCCCCCTGTGATCCTGCAGCATATGCTACAAACAGTTGCTCAGTTTTCCTGAAAGCTTTTGTTTTGTCCAAGTAGAAGCGTAACTGCCTGTGTATGTCCAAAGAATGCAGGAGTTTCTCTCCTTTATTCTGGAGGTTTGGATAAAAAGTTGGCAAATGGATGGTTTGGTTGAGAGCCACACTAGCTGCCACCTTTGGCATAAAGGTAGGGTTTATCCTTAAAGAAAGCCTGTCCCGATGAAAAATTATAAAAGGTTCCACTGCCATTAATGCCTGTAGCTCTGAGACTCTTCGTGTTGAAGTTACTGCCAGGAGTAGAGCTGTTTTCCAAGATAAAAATTTTAGATCAGCTGTATTGGCTGGCTCAAAAGGTGGCAGGGTCAGGTTTTCCAAAATGAAATTGAGGTCCCAAGTTGGTGCTCTCCGGGGCGGTCTTATGTTTTTAGCCCCTCTGAGGTACTGCTTTAGCAAGGGATGAGAGAATAAAGGAGGATCCGTGTTGTAATGTGCTGAAATGGCAGAGGCGTGGATCTTAATTGATGAGAAGGATAGGCCTCTGCCCAGCATCTCAGTTAAGTATTGTAAAATCTGAGGAATGTTTGGAACAAGAGGGTCAAGGCTTTGAGCCTGGTTCCAGGTGCAGAATCTCTTCCATTTTTCTGTGTAAGCTTTCCTGGTGCTAGGCCTCCTGGCCTCCAAAATGACATCCATAACAGCTTTAGAGAGAGGTGTTGTCTGTTTTACTAATGAATCTGCCATGTAGCCAGGTTTAGGGTTTTGAGCTGACCGTGCAGGATCTGATTGTTTTGTTGAGTCAGAAGGTGTGGAATTTGAGGCAAAATCCATGGTGGGCCTTGAGCTAAGTTCCTTAAGATAGGGTACTAGTGCTGGCGTGGCCAGTCTGGAGCAATCAGGATCATCTGTGGTTTTTCTTGTCTGGCTTTTAGGAGTACCTTTGAAAGGAGAGGCAGTGGCGGGAAGGCATAAACTTTTAGGTTTTTCCAGCTGAATAAAAGAGCATCCACTTTCCATGCTTGTTTGTGATAAGTCCTTGTGCAGAATTTTTGTAGCTGGCAATTCAGTGGAGAAGCAAAAAGATGTATGTCTGGGCATCCCCATTTCTGCGTTACCATGCTGAAGATTTGTGGATTCAATTTCCATTCGTGAGGGTCCATGATATTTCTGCTTAGATCGTCTGCCAGAGTATTTTTCTTTCCTGGCAGGAATTGTGCTTGCAGGTGAACTTGATATGTTAGAGCTGTGTTCCACAAGGTCATAGCTTGCCTGCATAGGGGATAAGAATGAGTGCCCCCTTGCTTGTTTATGTACCACATTACTGTGGTGTTGTCTGCCTTTAATAATAATTGTCCTGGATGCAGAAGGTCCTTGAAAGCTGTTAGGGCATTTTGAACAGCCAACATCTCTTTTTGATTGATGTGAAGATGCATCTGGTCTGTGGTCCACTTGCCTTGAATGCATTTTCCTGCCATGTGTGCTCCCCAGGCGTAATCCGAAGCATCTGTTGTTAGAGTCTGCCTGGCTGTGGGTAGGGTAAAAGGCTGACCCTTGTTTAGGAGACATGCCTGTGCCCACCATCGAAACACCTGTTGAAGGCAGGGAATCATTGGTATTACTGTTTCTAAACTGTGAGAGTGTTGAGTCCACACACTTTTTAGGTACCATTGTAATTTCCTCATATGCAGTCTGGTTATGGTATTAGTAGTATGCAGGATGCCATGAATCCCAGGGCCTGCAGAATTTTTCTTGCAGGGAGATGGGACTTTTTTGCAAGTAATTGAAAATATTGAGTTAGTTGAACTTGTTTGTCTGGCGTGAGGTAAGCCATCTGGGCCGTTATATTTAAGCTAGCACCCAGGAATATAATCTGTTGTGAGGGAACTAGTTTTCTGACTTCTTTTTGTTTACTGTGTACCCTAGAGAAATAAGCAACCTTTTTACAAACGCCAGATGCTGTTGAAGAATGTCCTTTGTCTCTGCTTGAATGAGGCAGTCGTCCAGGTATGTATATATTTGAATTCCTTTTTGTCTGCAAAAAGCAATTACTGGTGCCAGGCACTTTGTGAAGACCCTTGGCGCAGTAGATAAGCCAAAGGGCAGTGCAGAGAATTGGTAGTACATTGTACCAGCTTTGAATCTGAGGTATCTTCTGCAATTTTGTCTGATAGGGACATGCAGGTATGCCTCTTTGAGGTCCAGAGTAACAAGCCAAGCCTTCTTGCCCAGCATGGGTAGAAGCTGCTGCAATGTCAACATTTTGAATTTCGGAATATCCAGGTAAGTATTTAAAATTGAAAGGTCTAGTATGGGCCTCCAGGCCTTGTCCTTTCTGGGGACCAGGAAGAGTCTTGAGTAAAATCCTTGTCCTTGTTTCTGTTGTGGTACTTTTTGAATAGCTCTCATGTCCATGAGGGCTGAAATTTGTTTTCGTGCCTCTGCCCATTGATTTTGTGGCAGGTCTGGCATTCCTTTTAGCCTTGGTAAAGTATGAAAGTGGAACCTCTAACCTTGAGACACAATATTCAGAACCAGTTTGTCTTGGGTGATTGTTTGCCAGTTTTGAGAAAAAAGTGCTAGTTTTCCATCTAAGGGGGCTTCCAAAAGGGAAGTGCTTGGCGTACGAAGGGAAAAGTCATTGTGACTGTTTCCTGTAAGGTTGAGACTTGTCCTCACCTCCTTTTGGGGTTGAGGTGCCCCACTGTCGTCTGTTTGAGCCTTGGGTTGAGATCTGCCTCTTGGGCATCTGTATCTGCCTCTCTGTGGCCTGTCTGACACTGGAAAGGACCAATTCTTTGTTGGCCAATTTCTGCTAAATCGTGGTGGCTGTACCTGTAAGAAATCCTTGACTGTTTGCATAGATTTAGCTTTATCCTCCATTTTCTTTAACACCTCTTCTGCCTTAACACCAAACAAAGTATCATGCTGTAAAGAGCATCCAATAATTTTGCCTTAACATGATCAGGTAAACTCTGTTCTTTTAACCAAGCATGTCTTCGAATCACAGAACCTGTAACTGTGGCTCTACAAGAGGCCTCTAAAGAATCAAAACCACATTGCAGAGTATGTTTTCCCACCTGTTCAACTGCATGCAATAAATCCTGCATTTCTTTACAATCAGGAGCTTCTCAGCTTGCATGCATTTTCTGTTTTAACTGAGCCATTAAATATTGTTGGTACTTAAGCATGTGAAACTGGCAATTTAAAGCTCTTACTGCTAAAGTTGCAGAAGTGTATACTTTCTTCCCCCATCTATCCAAAGCTCTGGAATCTCTGTCAGAGGGTACTGGATTTTTTGCAATGGATGCCTTAACCCCTTTTGTGCCCTGGGAAATAGTTTCTGAATCAGCAGAAGGGCTTTTATAAAGAAACTTGTGAGAGTCAGGGACTCTATAATACCTATCTGGCTTGGCTGGTGCAGGGGGCAAAGAATCAGGAGATAGGTGGGATTCAGAGAACACATCATCCACAATATCTAGCACAGGCAGAATAGCCAGGCCTGTGATGAGGCAATAAAAGGAAATCCCTGAGCCTTTTCTTGGATTCTGAGTAATCCTGACTTTTCCAATGGAAATGCTCCCTCATGGTATGTAAAGTTTCCCCAAAAGAATAATCATCAGGAGGAGAGGCTGAAGGGATAGATTCTTCAGCATCAGAGTCCTCATAGGGGGGGAAAGAGTATCCCTGGTCTGAAGAGGAATCAGAGGAAATGGAAACCTGATCAGAGAAATCATAGTTTGTATTCTGCCTAGGCCTTTTCTCAGGAGGGGTATGGGAACCCCTGATTAGAGTAACGAGGTCTTCGGCCATTTTAAGCATCTGTTTCTTAGGCATGGAGGACTGTCCAGGAGAATGCTGTACTTGTTTCTTTGTCTTTAATGGTACTTTTGTCTTGGCTGTTGTTTTAATGGTAAGTTGTGAAGGTCTGAAAACACCCTCAGAAGCCGATGCCTGCCCAGTGGCTCCGGACCCATCTGAGGGATTAGTTTCCGTAGGCCCAATACCTTGAGTTTCCAGAGGCCTAGTTGTCTCCACATGGGAGTCGGAGGCAGCCTGTGGCTCTGAGGTAGCGGGTGTCAGGGGCTGCGAAAGCGCCTGACTGAGAACCGGCGAACCAGTGACTGGCCTAGAAGAGGTTTTGTCATCGGTTTTGGACCTCGGATGCCTGTCTTTATCCTTGTCCTTGCGTTTTTTTCGGTATTGCGGTCGTAGGTTGATCCGACGGCATAGTATAATTGAACCTTCGGCCAAAGTAGTGCAAAGCAAAATCAAAACGTCTTTTTATAGTGCGTTTGTTAAATCTAGCACAAAACCGACAACTAGTGACGTCGTGATCAGGGCCTAGGCATGGAATACAGTAAGAGTGGAAGTCCTTATGAGGTATTTGCTTCCCACAAGAAATACAATTATTAACTTTTTCTGACATCGGTCTGAGGCAAGAAAAAGTTTCCCCAACGGGGTACCTGGCTTTACTGAAGACTTCGGATCTGAAATTCAACTTCGAAAATCTCAAGAGTCGGCCGACCGGCACTTGCAAACTGCTTCTGCTTCGGGCACCGCACGGCAAGAAAGACTGAAGAAAATGGCATCAGATGCATCTTATATACCCTTGGCGCACTGACGTCAGGGAAGAAGTGACAGCAACCGACGCTGGACCAAGACTTTGGAACTCTGGCCGACTACGGGACCGCATGACGGCAGGATAACCCAAGTGTAATGACTGCAGCAGTGTAACACGATGAACATCTCCTCCACCGAGGGCAATCCGCTACTCCAACCCCCTCAGCCCCTACCCAAAAATTGCCAGAGTCCATTGCCAACACCTTCAACAGTTTCTTCACAGAAACCATTCAGGCCCTTGCTAACAAACATAAACCCACTTGCCCTGATGCTGAAACCCAGTGACAATCTCTCCTTTAGCTTCCAAAAAGTTCTGACTTCACTCATTAGAGCCCTAATTAAAAAACTCAAACCAACCACCCTTTCAGCTGACCTCTTCCCTGCAGACTACCTGCAAAAAGCTGCTGATGTAGCATATCCTGTCACTATTTTGATAAAAAGAGCCATAACTGAAGCCTCTATCCCCTCTATCTGGAAAATATCCCATGTCACACCACTCCATAAAGGTGGCAGCTCCACTGAACTGCCAAACTATCGACCAATGGCTATCCTTTCCCCCTAGCTAAAATTATGGGAAAGTGCATCCATAAACAACTCTTAAACTACCTTATTCAAAATAATCTTCTGGCCAACTCCCAGCATGGATTTAGACCACAGCACAGTACCACCTCAGTCCTCCTCTCCTTTTCTAATGTCATAAATTCCAGCCATAACAACAAACTATCTTCTGCCCTGTTTCTTGATCTTTCCAAGGCCTTTGACATGGTTAACCACCAGCTACTCTTACTTACCCTAAATAAAATATCCCTAAACAACCATGCCATACAATGGTTTCAATCTTATCTTAGTGGAAGACAACAGGCTGTTCTTTGGCAGGACAAACTCTCTACCCTTCTCCCCGTTACCCTTGGTGTCCCTCAAGGCTCCATATTAGGTCTCCTTCTTTTCTCCCTCTTTATCAATGACCTCCACACTGTAATCCCAGACACAACCTGTATACAATATACCGATGACTCCACCCTGATCTGCTCAGCCTCTACCCCTACAGATCTCCTTAGTTTAACCCAGAAAACCTTTAATACAGTGGAAAACTGGATCTCTAATCAACAGCTGATATTAAACCCTAATAAAACAAAGCTATTGCTCTTCTCCCCTACTCGCAAATCCTCTAAACCTTCATTTACTATAATATCTAACAATGGGACCCTATTCTCACCAGATATGTATACCAAACTCCTGGGTGTTATAATAGACAACAACCTCAAATATGATATGCACATAAACCAAACAATTAAAACCGTTAATAAAAAACCTGTCTCCCTATACAAAAACAAACTTTTTCTCACCCCTCTAGCTAGGACTGTCATTGCCCGTACCATCTGCTGTCAACTCTACTCTATGCCTCACCAATACTCACTAACTTGAACAAAACTGATCTCAGCAAACTCTCTGGCTGCTACAATCAAATTGCTAGGTTTGCCACAGGAACTCCCTACAGGACACACCATTGTCAAAACCTACACCTCTTAGGTTGGCTAGAACTCCCCAGGCTAATTCAATTTAATCAACTTACTGTAGCATTCAGGGTTATTAACCATCCATAAAAAAAAGCCCACCCTTAAAAACATTATCCATCCCTACAAAAACGCTAGGCCTCTTCGTTCCACTACAAAACTTTTGGCTCAGTCTGTTAAAGCTAACAACCTATCTGGAGAATCTTTGTTTGCAAATTCAGTAGGCAAAACCTGGAATTCGCTCCCATCTGACCTTACCTCTGAACCCCTCCCTTAATCAGCTCAAAAAAAATCTAACCCAGTATTTTAAAACTCACTGGTTATGTATGTCCTTGCTCTAACCCTGACTAAAGCCTCATCTACTTCCATATCCATGCAATTTCTTATTCATAGCAACTAACCTCTTATACTAAAAGGTTTGAAAAGAGGGACTAATATCTTTGCAGATACTCTGTATATAAGCTGCGCCTAAAGGTTTGATAAGAGAAATTGTAACATATATGTATATATTTCTGTATATAAACTGTATTCCTCATAAGTTTGAAACATGAGACCGTAACTTGTATGTTAATACAAAATGTTTGTGCATATACTGTAACTTGCTTGTCTATCTGTTTGTAAGTTTGGAGCTTTTCTCTCCGGGCCACTGCTGAAAATGGACATGTATCTAGTCGGACTATCCCGGTCAACAAATGTAAAATAATAATAATAAAATAATAATATTAGTTGGATTTCATGGCAGAGGTGTTTAAAAGTTGATAAATATATGATCAGGCGGTACTAATCTAGCTGACTGCATTGTGCAGCTTAGGTGTGCTTTGCATATAGGGCAATTCTTGACCCTGCTAAATATTTGTTTACTGAGGAATACACCAATCAAAACTGCACAACTGCAGGCACAGAACTGGTGAAAAAAAATCTACATTTTACAAAGTAACAGGCATATAACAGAATATTAGTTATCCATTAATCGTTAATTAGTAATGTTAATGTTATTTTTATACAACTGTGAAATAAGATATGAGCAAAGGGCAGGAGATAGTGTTTATGTACAACTGGGTAATTATTTAAGCAATGGATGCTGAGGAACTTAGGAAGGGCAGGAATATGGGCAGGTACTAATCAAAGTACCATTTGGTTACTTTGTAGATGCAAGAAGAGCGTCCACGTACTAGTTATTTACCAAAATAACCCTCTGTTACTGGACGTGTTTATTACTCTATTTTATACAATGCAACTCAGAGATAAGGACATCCACATACTGAAAAAGCCACAACTACTGTGTATGGAACTTAATTTCCCATTTCACTAAAAGGGGAAGCCTTGCATGATACATCACAGAAAAGAGATGATAATGTATACACAACTCTTCTTGTCCAGTTTAATTAAATGTATAGGGAAGTTCCACAAATTACAGCCAGGTAAATCTACTGAGATCTGGTTAAAGACCACTGAGAGTACCCCATTAGTGCAGGCTTTCAAGGCCTACCACATGTACAAGCCCACCATACTAGATGAAGCCATTAAAGACAGCGGTGTCTACATATTTGTTTAAAAAAAAAAAACATTTCACCTCCAATCTAGTTAGACAAGATAACAACTTACCATGAACAAGACCCCTTATATCATCATGACTAACTATAAGATCCTCTTTATGGCCCACTGTGCCTGTAACTCCTACCTAACCAGTAAGGAGTCCCTATGCATTACACCAAAAATTATTCCATTATGGGACTTCATCTACCTGCCCATTAACTGCAAACGTATACATCCTCTAACGTGTATGCCGGGAAATTTCAGGACTTCATACATATAAACACTCTGTAGACCAGTTAGTCTGCACCTCACCCAGGAGTATTAAAATCCTGGACTTGGTCCTTACCAATATGGGACAGTTCTGCTTCATACCTATTGTAACTCCTTCCCTGATCAAACTGGACCACAAATCTCTCAATCACTTTAAGACTGAAGCCAGAAGCACCCACCAGTACCTTTGTATTCCAAGATTATGCTAAGGCTAATCTACCAAAACTGAGTGATGACCTGGTTAAATTCGATATCTCCTTTCAACCTGATGACCTTTACTGTCAAATTCTATGCATGTGTGAATAGCTGCATAGATGCATGTGTTCTGCCTCAAAGAAATACAAAGCCAAATTAAAAAAAATAAACCCTTATAGTAGAAACCAAATATAAACAGGCTCTATAATAATAAAAAAAAAAAAAAAAAAAAAGAAAAGTCATTGTATATAGAATTAAATCTTATCTCAAAAGCAAAAAAAAAGCTCCTGCTAAATTTAACAGTGAACTCCGGACCTTGATCGAATCAGCCAAAGCCAGATATGGGGTAAAAACTGCCAAGCAGGAAAATGGCAGTCCCAAAGCCTTGTTTAATAGTGTTAGAAACCTTAGAAGCTATGCCCAGAACTGTGCACAGCAAATTATATCAAATACTCAGAACCCACAGGACATAGACAATCTACTAGCAGATAAATGTAGCGCTAACTTCAATCTCCTCACCCTCCTACAATCCTAGATCTCATTCCCACATTTATATCCTCCACTCAAATTTCCAATCTTCACATCCTCAAGGCATTATCCAAGGCCAAGAACACTGCTTTTATGGGGAGAGATAACACACTGTACTGCTTATTGGCCGGAAGGAAACAGGACCGTTCAGACCCCCTACAGAAGCTACCTGAAATCAGCCTCCAAACAGTCTTTGTGCCACATAAATGGAGAACAGCAACTGTCATCCCCTTGCACAAAGGTGGGGCATCAATGGACACAGGAAATTATAGACCCATAAGTCTGCACAGCCACATCTGTAAGGCTATGCAAAGAATTATTATAGAATTAATAAAAAAAGGACATAAGTAATCTACAAATGCTCGACTCAAGCCAACTCAGATTTGTTAAGGGCAAATCCTGCTAACTTAACCTGGCTGACTTCTTTGAGAAAGTTACCTTAAAGCAAAGGGAGAGGACACATCAGTACAGGCTACATATCTCGACATCACAAAGGTGTTCAGCACCATCTTACACTCTGGTAGCATAAATAAACTATCCCAGCTAAGTGTTAATCCCTATGTAACTTACTGAATAGCAAACAAATAGAACCCAGAGAATTAGGGTGAGTTACTCTACCTCTTGCAAAAAGACCCATCACTGGTGGTGTACTCCAGGGTTCAATTCTTAAGCCACCCCTCTGACATTTACTTCTCAGAGGTTAAAACCACAGTTAAATATTTCTAGCTGACCAAGTTTGCAAATGACTGTAAACTTTGTGCCATCATAAACTCCCCAGAGGACACTAAGATCCCCCACAACAGGACTTTTCCCAAACCAAGAAATGTATAATAGTATCCTTCAGTAAGCAAGAAATTCCTTGTAACTACCACATTGACAACATACCCCTGACAACTGATCCTTTAGTTAAGGGATCTGGGAACCTATGTAAACAACTAACTGTCCTTCAATCACCATGTATCTACTATTAAAAGAAAGCGCTTTTTCACTGAACAGTTTATTACTAAGGGTATGGCATCCACAGATGTGATCATTACACTATATTCTACACTCATCACTGCTTATTTAAGCTGTTTTTACTGGCTGTTTCACTTTGCTTGCTGTAGCATGGGCTAGATTCAGACCTGAAGAATCTAGTTTTGTATGTAAAAATTGAGCTGTAAACTATTAATCATTTGTTGGAGAGGGTTCCCCCTGCACAACTGTATCAGGAGTGTGCAGTTAGGACTCATATGAGTGAAGGTCACTGGAACTGGGCTCAGTTTTGAACTTTTATGTTGGTTAATTTGTGTAAAACAGTTTGCTCTTACTTGCTATATAAGCACAGCTTTTGTGTGGGTTTGCATGAACCACACCATCATGCACACTGCCGTATAGAGGTGATAACTCACATTAATTTACCTAGCCTTATGGATAGACAATTTCCCAAAGTTTTTCTAGCCAGCCTGTTCGATATGGGCATCCTGAGGCAATGTAACAATTGCGTCATGTATACTGACAACCATCTTCTAGTTCACACAAATTCAACATGTGAGAGATGCATCTATATTAAGGACCTAGAATCCAAGCTCTCTCGCTCACCAGTCAGTACACCTGACACTAAACAGGTTGTCAGCATGCACACCTCACTGTCAGCACCAACCAAACCAACAACACATAACCCTATATATGCGGAGGTCCTTATCAGAAGCTTACCTAAAGATCAGAGACCTCGCAAACAGAAGCACACTTCACATAATACATCCTCTGCAGAACATAGTACATATGATATCTCACACACCACTGTCTTACCAGACAAGACCCTAAGGCAAAACACAAAATCCAGCATATTAGTCATAGGCAACACACAGATGTCCCTCTCACCAGCTTGGACAAGGAAAAGGTCACAGCCAGCTGTATGTCAGGTGCCAGGATCCACCACATCACACACACACTTAAGTCTCTCGACAACAGGTACTGTTATGACTCCATCATAGTCTATGTGGGTGTGAATGACTTGAGACATACCTCACTGGACTATATGAAGAGAGACATGACTGAGCTCTCTGATTATGTGTTTCAGGCAGATTATGTTCCTAGCCTTTTGCAGCATTTTACCTTCACCAAGGATGATGCCACAAAACAAACAAAAAATGACTGACTTCAACAACTGGCTTAGTTTCTGATGTCATTCTAACGGGATACAGTATCTGTCAGCCTGGGAGCACATGGTTGACAGACCTTAAGGCTTTGCCAGAGATGGTCTTCATCTGTCACCCCTGGGATTTCGGTTACTGGTCAGGGCTCTTGCCACCCCCATAGTGCCTTTTTTAAGCAATGTCACAAGAACAAAATTCCCGATGTAAAGATACATTCTTAAGATAACATCAAGATTAGGCTGCTAAATGCTAGGAGTCTAAAGCTGAAACTGCACTCACTGGAAGCAGTCCTTACCTTGGAAGATGTTGCCATTTGTACAGTCAAAGAGACCTGGTTTAAGGCTGTGGAGAGCACCACAGCCATACAGGGTTACATTTACTTCCACAGGTTCAGACCACAAACTGAAGGCATGAAAGCTAAAGGAGGTGGTGCATCAATATTCACTACAGATAAATACACCTCTAGATTGGTTAAACAGCATGATTACCTTGAATTACTTCTGGTGCAGTTGACTGTTGGTAAGGCCTCTCCAAGTCATTGCCAGCTATAGGATGCCCTCCATGAATCAGAACATCCGTTCAGCCTACCTGGATATACTTGTCAATCAAGATACAACCAAACACCCTGGTTTGGGACGACTTTAATTACCTGTCCATTGACGGGGTAAATTATACGTGTTCTAACTCACTTGCCCAAAGATTCTTGGACTTCACAAACTCCAGTGCACTACACCAGCTGGTTGACACCCCCACAAGGGGCTCAAACATCCTGGATCTGGTGTTCACCAACATGGGGGACCATTGTACCAACCCCAGTGTGTGGTCTTCCTGGTGAGATGTGACCACACATCAGTTTTGCTACAACTAACTATAACACCAGACCCCCCCCCCCCCAGCAACAACTAGGCTAAAAAACTTCTCCAAGGCCAATTACAACCTCTTACGAGATGGCATAAATATCTTCATAGCCCCTCCCCCCACTGATGGAAAGTACACCTATGCCAAAAATACACCAATACTTTATACAGACATCTCTACAATTGTACTGACTCTGCCATATCTGACAGGACCAAAGCAAGATCTTCTAGGAAGAGCAAACCTTCCTGGTAGACATCTGCCATCAACAGGCTGTACAATAAGAGAAAGAAATTGCTGTGTATGAGTAGGAAGGAACAGTTCCACAAATGAAAACTCCCTCAGTTTGAAAAAAGAAAATAAGACTTCTTGTGAAGTCCACCAAAGCTATGAATCCAAATTAGCTTCCCTAAGAACAACTACAAGGCATTATTTAGTTACATCCATAACCTCAAAGGAAAGGCCCAGATTTGCACGGAACTTGTAGTTAATGGTACTAAATATACAGAACCTGTGGATATAGCAAGCCTGCTGGCTGAGAAGTTTGGTGAAAACTTCACTCCCCTGTCACTGCCACCCCCCCCCCCAAAGCATCCCTACCACCTGCTTCCCCTCCTAGTATCAATAAGGAGCAAGTCTTAAACTCCCCCTCCAGGGCCAAAAATACAGCCTCTATGGGACCACATAACATCCCAGGCTGTGTTCTACATGGATTAAAACAGGAATCAGCAACACCAAAGGGTACTCTTTTCGACCACAGCCTATGCACTGGCTTTATTCCAGTGGAATGGAAAACCGCTCCCAACATCACCTTGTACAAAGGGGGTGCATCCACTGACCCCGGGAACTATAGACCTATTAGCCTGACCAGCCTTATCTGTAAGGCCATGCAGTGAATTATCATGGACATTATCAACAAAGATATAGGGAATCTGCAAACACTCAACCCCACCCAGTTTGGCTTTTTCAAGGGGAGATCATGCCTGTTACACTTTGCGGACTTCATCGAGACAGTCACCAAAGCTTATGCAATTTGGCTGTACATACTAACTCTGTTAACATATACCTTCTATTACTACTACTACTCTATAAGTAGTTACATTCCTAGCTGCAACTCTCTCACCACGGAAGTATTATTAACTATGCACTACTTTGCCTAAGTAATTCTCCCTGCTTAATTTCCTAACTAATGTTATGTTCCTCCACATATATAAATTCAACCATATAGTTGTCTATATTCAAGTGTTTAAAGCCTTGTTCTATTTGATACTATGTATATATTTTTGTTTTCACATTTTATATCCTGTAAATGTGATAACACTCATTTTTTGTCAATGTTGTTTATAATTTATATTACTTATTGTGATAATTTGTAAGTAAGCTGAGACTGGAGCTTTTCTCCCCTGGCTTCCACTGAAAATGGGCACTGTCCCAGTCAGACCATCCCAGTAAACAAATGTAAAATAAATCAATCATTTAATCACAAAACATCTTCACATCCAATTTAATCAAACTTGTGCTACAGATAAGCAAATAATCTCATTAAATGATAAAGAAGAATAATCACAAATGGTAATCTTTAAATGTATGTAAATTGATTCCAGTACAATACAAACGCTAGCACATCATTGCTGCTTGTAACTTCCATCATCAAAGTTTACATCACAAAAAGATAATTTCTCCCAGAGGAGACATTCACAACTGTGTAATGAATACAATTGGCAACCCTTCTATTATCTCTGAAGCTTCACTACTACAGGTTTTTTTTTTATTTAGTTAACCAAAAAGTAGTCCTTTGGAGTCATAAACAATAAAGGTTCAAAACACAGGCACACTTAGATAATATCCTAACCAGATGTTAGCATATTAGTATTTATTTACCATATCAGTGAACTGAGCCACTCCCCCTCCCATTTTTGGTTATAGACCCAACAACAATACAAAGAATTACAGTTAACACAATGTTTGGCTAAAGCAGTTTATAAATTAAACAAAAATTACAACAAATTAAACAAATAAAATGAACAAAAAAATTCTCACAAAACAGGTCATAAATACAATAAGGAAGAATTATGTTTAAATTTACTCTACAGAGCTTTTCTTCTCGGACCTCTGGCTCAGTTGGACTTTCCAGATTGACAACATGTAAAATAAAATAAATACATAAATGAAAATAAAAACATTACTGTCTCAGACAGATTCATAAGTGTGGTGCATATAGCTTAGGGATCAGCAATTAAAACCATATGTGACGATGTTAGGTGCTGCCATCTATGCCAGGGAGAATTGGGCAGTGTTTGTGTGACGTGCCAGCATGGTTGACTGGAGTTTTGTAGATAGTTTTGTGTCACTTGGCTATCATGCTGGCTTGTGTTAAAAATCTGTCAACAGTGTTATTATAACTGATTAAATGTATATGTTTAAACAAAGAATTCTAGAAGGGAAGGGTAGAAGTTTTTGCAATTGTTCTATAATTTTTAAAAACTAATTTTTGTCCTAGCACCTGGAAGCTCCTATGATCAGAGAAGTACCCCAAAGCTCTCCCTTGCATGTATCTTGTACTGATACCACCAAACCAATTTAGAATTGTGTATGAATAGCTTTAAGCTAATCGAACCAGCAGGTCATGCTCTGAGCTTAATATAGATCTTAAGAGATTTTTATTTTGCAAAAGACTCTCCTGTACAATCATAAAAATGACATGATGGCTCTTGGTTCTTCTTCTTCTTTAAAGGAGAATCTCACTTGAAGAAGAACCAAGAGTTATGGTGTCATTTTTATGATCGTACAGCAGAATCTTTTGCAAAATAAAAATCTCTCAAGATTAAGCTCAGAGCTCAACCTGCTGGTTTGATTAGTTTAAAGCTATTTGGACACGCGTCTAAATTAATTTTTAAATACTGCAACAGATCTTAGCAAAGTTCTGAATGCGTATTGTACCAGAGTCAGGTAATCAAATGTGATGTCATTCTATAACCAGCACTGGGAGGATGGAACTCTCACAACAGCTTGTTTTGCTTTCTTTTCTTTGGAAGTTGATATAAAAATCTATGATGGTTATCACAGTTGCTCAGTTATTAATTGAGTTAGTTCAGTTCAATTAGATGGAAGCTCATAACCTTGTCTTGTGGAAGTAAGCATCTCAGCATCTAATCTTGCCTTGCTGCATTAATTAAATTAGCTAGGAAACAGTTATTCTTTAGACAGTCTGGAAATACAGTGAGATTAGTTAAGTGGTGTTCTTCTGCATCTGTCTGAATCTGTCCAGCTGTGTTATTTTTATTGCTCCTGTAATTGAAACTGTGGTGTTTATTGTACTTAGATATTTAATATTCTTATGTTTTCTATTTTATTTATTATTAAATATTTTTACACCTTTCATTGTGGCTGGTCTTTTAGAGAATACTTTTAAGATCTTGAGAGTACCTGTGCTTATTTTAGTGACACTATGGCCACTCCAAAAAGCCTTGCTCCTTTGGTTACTCTAACATTTATATTAATATTGCTTTTACTCAGTATAACTGGATACCCTTGTAAGAGCCTGAGAGTAGTTGACTGGTGCCACCGTGGTTACCTTATATACTGGGCAGAAGGGGTAGAGCTAGTAAATCTGTACCAGCCTTTCCAAGGAGTATGTATGAAAAGCAAATACCCATGTGTGGGTGTGTCAGCTACTTGGAACTGGGACACAGTGCTCTTAAATGAGTCTTGTTTGGGATCTGGAGAGACAGAGTTCAGTCCCAGGTCTGGAGTGTGCTCTTGGGGAAACTGTCTTTGATGCAGAGAGCTGCATTTGAAAATACTGTGTAAATCCATAACTGTTTTTAGTGACAGTCTCTCACCAGTGTCAGTGGTGAGTGTGATGATAGGAAGTACAGCCAGTCATGCCAGGAGAAGTGGGGCAGTGGATGTGTAACATGTGCCAGCACAGCTAGCTAGAATTTTGTAAATAATTTATGTCATTTGTATATCAAAGCTGATTCTACAGATGCTTGTGCTGAAATGTATTTGTGAGGTTTGCTCTTGTTGACATGTATCAAGAGTGTACCCTGCTGGAAGGAAAAGAAATGTATATGTATTACTGTAACTGAATTAAATGCATGTTTTAACAGAGGACTGGAAGAACAGAATTTAATCTCAAACTTCAAAAAATATTTGAAAGCAAATTACTTTAGGGGTTAAGCCATAAAGATGCTATCCCACAGCTCTGAAGGGAGTCAGAGATGCCATGTCTGTGCTACAGAATATGCTGTAGCTCCTGTTGGAAGAGTGGAATGGTTTTATGACTTCCAGCAGCTGCACCACATCTGAGCAATGTTCTTGTGTGCGTATCACTGTCATGTAGGTGCTAAAATCCTGGAAGCTTCTAGTGTTGGTGATAGCTTGGGAAACTGAGTCAGATGAACAGATGCATGTGATTTCATTCTATACCGAAATAATGTTTTAATATTAGAGGAGATTGAAATCTGTTCTCAGAAACATGACTAGAAAGACCTTCACCCACATAATTTTGCCTTGTGGTAGCAAGTAACTTAACTACGGAACAGTAATGCTTTTAGTCAATCAGGAATATATAGTGAGACTAGCTAAATACTTTTTTCTGTACCTGTGTGAAACTTTCCATCTGTGTTATTTTTAATATTTCATGTGACTGAAACACTGGTGTTTACTGTAAATAGATATATAGTATTTTCTTGTTCTTCTATTATTTATTATTAAATATATTTAAACCTTTCATTGTGGCATGTCCTTTAAAGAAAATATTTAATCTTTGACAGTATTTGCATATATTTATTTGCTGATAACTCTGGCCACTCCTAAAAGCCTTGCTGTTTGGTCAACATTACCATTTGTATAAATATTAATTTCACTTAGTATAATTGGATAACTTTGCAAGAGCCTTACGTAGCTGGCTTTGTAGTGCCTGGTGGCAGTGATAACTACCTTATAATCTGGGCAGAAGGGGGTACAACAGGTAAATCTCTGCCAGCCTTTCCCAGGTGTGTGTGTGTGTGTGTGTGTGTGTGTGTGTGTGTCTGTGAAAATCAAATCTCACAGTGTGTGTGTGTGTGTGTGTGTGTGTGTGTGTGTGTGTGTGTGTGTGTGTGTCAGCTACTTGGAGCAGGGACACAAAGCACTCGTTTTACAGAGTGGTGGAGGACTTGGTTTGGACACTTGGCTGAGGACTTAACTCTGCAGCTTTGCCAGTGGGGAGCCTTACTGGGGACCTGGGGAGAGACACAGATATAGAGAAGCCCAGACTCCAGGCTGAGTGTGATCCCTGTGAGCTCTTAAGGGAAACTGTGCTTGATGCAGACAGGTTTGTATGTGGAAATACTGAGTTCATCCATTTGTATTCCAAGTGCAGGTCCCTCTCTCCAGTGACAGTGGTGAGGATTCAGGCTCCTTGATTAAAGACCCAGAGTGGGGACATCACAGTGAGAACTGAGGCTCCTTGATTACTGGCTCTGGGTAGACAGCCATTCACACCATTAAAAATGTGTGCAATTTATATCAATATAGTATACAGAAATGCTGATGATTCCACTGAAACAAGTTCTATGAGCTTAATCTTGAAACAAATATGTACGAAAAATTTTAATGTTGCATAAATACAACAGCAGGTAATATTCAGTACAATAGTGCTCTAGAGTTGTGTGATACTACCAGTTCCAAGCAACATGCATCACCAACATCCTAGCAAAGAAATGTATCTTGATCGGGGCCCAACAAATGAGATCACTACTATACTAGATTTAGAGTGCCTACATGACATGCTGTGATCAAAGTAAAGCTACCTGAACACATTACTTCCACAAGACCAAATAAGATTGAAGGAGGGGGTCTATTTCTATAGAATATATGAAAATTCACTCCCCTTTATGTCTTAATATCTTTCTATTGTTTTTGTCTTTAATCTATGGCAGTAGGCCAAAGTGGTCAATGTCATTATTGAAGGTTAAGAGCATGGAAATGCACAGCCATTAGTGTCAACGGTATCATGTGCAAGTTTATAGATTTATAGATTAATATTAGGCTTACAAACATGGGGGGGTCTCTGACTCAAGATATGTAAAAACAAATTCTTAGCTGTAGCCCCTTCTGTGTACATCTCTAATGTCAATAAGATTGTTGTTCGCATGCATATATACACTGCCTCCCCTGGCAACAAGCTACATCGATCATTTCATAGTACTCATACACATGTCTTTTGATATATAAACTGTCTCTCTGCCTCCTAAAATGTCTCCAAAACGGGACATCATGCAGTTCACATAACCTGCCTACTGAGCACAGTGCTATTATTATGGCTATGAAGCATTATTTTTGCAATAAAATTCTGGCATGTTGGGCTTGAATTATACAGAGTTGCCCAACCTATGTTTTCTTAGAGCATACATTGAATACAGTGTACAATCAAAGAAAGCAGATAATACTGCACAATACTGATGCAATACCTAACCAGATATTTGCAGAAGACTCAAGAAGACTTGAACAAGCTAATTTATTTATGCCCAAATATGCTCTTAAGATGAATGAAAATTGTAATAAACGTAATAATAAACCAGATTAGAAATAATACTTCAAAAGAGACTGACTGGCATTCTGAATGATCTGGGATTACGGATGATCTTCAACTGACCTCAGTGACAAATTAATCTATTATGCCATCTTGCTGTAATCAGGAATAGTTTTAAATCGGTTAAAATCATGTGAGGCATAATTGCTTGTTGGTATGAGATGACACTGATGGTATTGACACATTCCTTTTACAAAAGCATTCTTCATCCTAAATTTATTAATATACCAAAGCTATGAAGACTGTAAAATGACCTTTAAGTAAAATCAGTTTGAGCAGTAAGGAATTAACCAAATGGACATAAGTGTACAGACAATGATCTCAACTAATTTAAATGCCACTATTCATCTCAGCTCCTCTCTTGTCCCAATACCAGGGAAGAATATGTGGAATATCATGGACTCAAATGCATTTTCTGATCACTACCCATAAATATTTAGGTTGTCTCCTATCCATATCCAGGATACTCCAGTGAAAGCTTCAGCATTTTATACATTTAATAAGGTATTTATTCAAAATGCATTCACATCAATAAAGGAAACTGGGTACATGTAGCAAGAGAATGAAAATTATAAGGATAAAGACAATAGAGTTGAATACTTCAAAATGGATACAGTTATGGTTACTAAAAGGTAAAACAAAAGCTAAAAATGATACAAGAAATATAATTCACATCCACTAAATCTATGAAAGATGTTTTATACTGATATATTAACAAATGAAACAGCCTTTGCAAATATACTTACAAGTATAGAGTACTTTATTTCTTATGACAATGAGGTAGTGAGACACTAAGAGACTACACAGTAATATGGGATTAAAAAAGTTAAGACCAGGTTTTCATTTCTACTTTACTAGTACTGGTCAGTTTCCACATTTTTGGAGCATATGCCCAACAGAAAAAGAGAGAGAATATGGCCTTCCAGAAAGAGTGGGAAAATTAGAACCTCAGAATTAGTCCAAGAAACAGTCAGTAACAAGCCCAGACGAGGAGAGAGAAATCATTACTAAAGGGTAAAAAAAATGTAGAAAACATTGAATGGATTGTGTTTTACTTGAAAAGATTCCATTTTGTTAAATCTTCAAACTTCTAAATAATCTGCTAATCACAACTGTTAGAATTATGTGATGCCAACCTGAAAGGGTAAGTGCCTCTAGTCTGAAATACTCAAATTAGAAAGAGTCTATTATAATACTAACAAATATGGTGGCAAAAATGAAAGATTGCTAGGTCTAGTCTGCTGAAGACTGAGAGGAATACTTCAAAATGGCAGTTCTACACACTTCAACTGTTCAACTCTAAATATATTCAAATTATTTAAAACCATTATCAGTTTCAGACTTCTTGCCCTTAAAATGCATGTTATTCTATCAACATTCTAAGTTTATAAATTTTTCTAATGCCAAGCTGAAGGTATTACTGCTTATTCTTAGGAGTCTTAACAAGAAACTGTACTCCCTGGAAGCTCTCCTCACCATACAGAATGCTGTCGCCCGTGCAGTTACAGAGATGTGGTTCAAGACTACTGAAAACACCCCAGCAATGCAAGGTTACAATGCCTATCATACATTCAGTCCATCCTCTGATAAGGAAAAAAATGAAAGGAGGAGGAGGTGTTTCTATTTCCACGCAAAACAAATCACTTTTCTAGATTGGTCAAGCAGGATGACTCAATTGAGCTACTCCATGACCAGTTGACCACAGGCAAAATCCCCCACCATATCATCGCTAGCTACAGGTCCCCAACCATGAACCATGAAAACCACTCTGCATACCTGAAGATACTAGATTGACTTACCATTCAGCCTAACATACTACTTATGGGTGATTTTAACTATCCCTCCATAAATGGGGAAACATACAAGACCACTAGCATGTAGGCTCAGAGATTCCTAGACTTTGTCAATGCAAATGCTCTGGAACAATTGGTCTGCACTCCCACTAGGGGCTCAACTATCTTTGACGTAGTACTCACAAACATGGGAGAGCACTGCACTCTCCACAGCGTAATGTCCTCTTTGGCAAGGTTGGATCATAAACTGGTCTCCTTTGAAATAAATGTAACATTAGAACCCCCATCAAACCATAAAACTCTAAAGAATTTTTTCCCAAGGCAAATTACCTTTTATTAAGTGATAGCATAGATAATTTTAAAGGTCTCCAACCCCTAAAGTAAAAAGGCCTATGCAGAAGTATACAAAAATGCCCTGTACAACTACTTAAAAAACTGCACAGAAACAGCAGTTCCTAACATAATTAAACCCAAGTCTAGCTGGAAAAACAAGCCACACTGGTGAAAACCCAGGTCTAGCTGGAAAAACAAGCCACCCTGGTGGACTCCTGGTATAAATAGATTATATAGCAGGAGGATGAAATTCTTGTCTAGAAGTAAGTGGGAGGGTGCACAACAGAGAAAAAGATCCCTCGTTAGTCTCACCAGGCAAATCAAGGAACAAGTTAAGTCCTCAAAAGCTAAATACAAGACTAAAATAGCCTCCTAAGCAGTGGATAAGCACAACGCATTTTTAGTTATATCTGAAATCTTAAGGGAAACACTCAACAATGTTCTGATACTGCTGTCTCACCAGGCAAATCAAGGAATAAGTTAAGTCCTCAAAAGCTAAATACAAAACTAAAATAGCCTCGTAAGCAGTGGA